>NC_085139.1:178137191-178437191 GCF_024139115.2 Armigeres subalbatus | reverse complement strand
TGGGTGACGGTAATTTGAGCCTTAAATGTTAGATCATTCAAGATCTTCTTGGCCACATAATGCAATAATGGTAACTTGGCTTCTAAAGCTGGAGCACGATGGGGTACGTGGCCCACCAAATTGAACATTTTCTTCACTCTCCTTGTACTTAAATAGCCAGAATTGTTCTAAAAATAACGGTTTCGATTTATTTTGATAAACAATTCCCAAAGAAATTTCTTGGTTTTCCTGAAATAATGTCCGAAGGAAGTCCTGGAGGAAGTTTTGAAGGAATTCTTAGAGGAATGTCCAAAGAAATTATTTAAGAAATTTAAGCATATGGGTAATTCCTTTAGGAGTTCTTTTGGAAACTTCTCTAGGAATTCGTACGGAGATATTTGAAAATTCGTCCTAGAATTTTGGAAGGAAATGGCGGAGGAAATTGCTAAAGAACTACTAGATGAATTTACGAGGAAATGGAATGTCTTACCTGGAAAAACTCCAGTGGAATTGTTGAAATAAAGTGAAATAATTACTTCTCTAAAGACTCCGTAAAGGAATTTCCGAAGCAATCGCTAAAGTAGAAGGAAATTCATGAAGGAATTTTTGAAGAAATTTCGGAAAGAATTTTCAAGGGAATTCTTGGTGGAAGTTCTGAAGGAATTCATTAAGGAAATTCTAAATTAATTCTTAGAATTCCTTTCTCGAATTTTCTGAGGAATATCTTGAGGAATTTCCACACGATTTTTTTTTATTTATATCCGAAGTTCTTTCCAATGAACTCATGTGTTGTGATGCGGAAATGTCCTAGTGGATGCCGTAATGTACACTTTTGCTGTGGAGATACAAGCTATAACTATTAGGATGTTGCCCCCATAAGTCTGACTGTAGCTAGCAATCCTATCGCACCTATCCATCAAGGAAACCCATCCTTGTCCTGTCTGACTCTGCCAGCGTCATTTCCGCACTCCAGAGCGACAAGCCTAAGCACCACTGGATTCAGAGCATTTTAGCGAACATGCTCCCGAACACGACCTTCGCTTGGGTTCCGTGGCACTGCGGAGTGCCTGGAAACATCACGGCAGATCTCCTTGCTGGAGACGGAAATCAGGGCCAGCGTTTTAGGTCATTCGTCCCATTGGGTGACGTAAATACCTGGATAAGAAAAGCTGTACGAGAAAAACTGGGAAATTTCCTGGATTGCCACAACTTCCGGATATCTTCGGAAAATAAAGGGGACCACACCAGCATGTACAGACCTATCCAACCTCAAAGAACAGCAAATCATCTCCCGGCTCCGAACCGGACACACACGGCTCTCCCATAACTTCGACGAGAGCCCTTTTCATACAACCTGCGACGTCTTCGATCAACCCTCTTTCAAGAGACGAAGATAGCTGAGTGGTAACATGTTGGGCTCTCACTCAGCGGGCTTATGTTCGATTCTCGTTCTAATCCTTCAGTTTTTTTGTCAATAAAGTTGTGATGTGAAATTAAAGTATCACCTAATTTTACGTCAAAAGTGACGCTCGTTAATTCCCTGGTCTGTTTACTGCAGCAATGCAAGATTGAATATGCTGATTTTAACAATTTCAGTGCTCTAGAGTTGTTATTCAGCGTTCTGATATTGTTTAATTCATTCTCCGGCATTCTTAATGCTTGTTAACAAGTTCGGAAATATTGGAACATTTTCGGAATTTCACTTCCATTACGAATTCGGATGGCCAGAGGGAATAAGAGGCTTGACCGCGACATTAGGGGCGGAGAGCAGCGTACTCAACGTCACTTCGACCTTTTTTTATTACTACCAAGGTTCACCTGGATTCTCCGTACTTCCTTTGCTGTAGTTGAATTCCTCCTATCGACCACTTTTAGTCATTAACCACTTCTACTCAAATTTTAAAGTGTTAGTATTAAGTTTAAAAATGAATAGGATATTTGGCCGAATAGGACATTTGACCGAATAGGACATTTGGCCGAATAGGACACTTGGCCGAATAGGACATTTGGCCGTATAGGACATTTGGCCGAATAGGACATTTAACCGAACAGGACATTTGGCTGAATATTACATTTAGCCGAATAGGACACAGTGAGTAGTGAAAAATTAAATGTGAGAAATGAGACGTCTCAATTCTCACTCCGCATTTCTCACTTTGCTCTAAAAAGTGAGAAGCGCGAAGTGACTAGTGAGACGTCTCACTACCCACTTCGCACTACTCACTTTTCACAGTGAGAAGTGGGAAATAAGAAGTGAGAAGTAAGATTTCTTACTTTTGACACATTATTTCTCACTTCTTCGATGACCTATTCGGCCAAATGACATTTTCTGTTAAATGACCTATCCAGCCAAATGATCTGTTTGGCCAAATAAGCTATTCGCCAAAATGTCCCATTCGGCCAAATGTCCTATTCAGCCAAATGTCCTATTCGGTCAAATGTCCTATTCGGCTAAATGTCTTATTCAGGCAAATGTCCAATTCGGGCAAATGCCCTAATCGGCTTAATATCCTATTCGACCAAATGTCTCATTCGGCCAAACGGCCCTTCCCCCTAATAACCTAAAACCTACTTGCAGATAGCGTGGTGATGTGGCTAGAGTAAGCGCATCCCTATGGCTATTATTGTTAATATTCTGGGTCCAAATCCCGCCACGGTCATACAGTGTTTGTAATCGTTCTGCGATAATTCTCGCGAAAAGTTAGTGAAATGGCACGAGAAGCAGAACAGTTCAATCTGATATATATTATATAGAGAGTTGACCTTAGTCTTCAAACATAGAATAATGAATATTAGCGTATGGTCCGTGGTCCACCGTGTGGCGTAGCTTAGTCCTGATGGTAGCACATGAAAGCTGGACGGCTGTTACATCAATTTTTCGGATGCTGGTTCTGATCCTGTTGATGAGTTTCTTCGTTTCATTGGCCTTCCAATTACCCTTGTATACAATGGAGCTCAGTAAAAATCATCGATAGAACGACACTGGGACAGATTAGTCGGATTTCCGTCTTTGGGGAACGTTAGCGTCTTTTTCGCGTACTGTGATTATGTCTGTCTGGCCAAAACACGTAGTCTTCATCCGAGTGATGTTCGCGAACGAACAGGATGAGAACTGTTTGCAAATTATCTGTTCTTTAGACTTGCTGGTTGATGGCCAAGCCACTTGGTTTGAACCATTGCTCCGAAATTCCTTTTTCGGAAATTGCGATAAATCACTTTTTGTTCGAACTTGTGCTTGAATTTGTACTTGACCTTCGGAGGAGTTGTAGATTTGTCCTTGGTGTAGAAACGGTCGTTTCCAGGCATCTGAGTCTTGGACAGAGGAATTTGTATAAAACGCAAAAATGAATTTCTTTATTAATAAATTTGGAAATATTTTTGAAAATGTTTGGCCTATCAATTACAAGGTCAAATTGTACACTAGCCGTTCGATAACTGCAACGCATTTTAGATGTCAAACGGTTGTCATTCGACGTCAGATGCAATAAAAGTGCATCTGATTGTGCAGCACACGACCTTTTGTATTAAAATCAGCGATGGTGTTATAATTATTTCCGGTGGTGTACAATTAATATATCTAATGTTATTCCACTCTTTTCACAATATATTTAGATTTGGTTTAGCCTTATTTTGTTGTTCTCGTTAGAAATGTTTTTTTTTCTAATGTGGAATGTTAAAAATCTGTTGATTTCCGAAAAATTTGTAATCCGTATTTACATATTTTTGGCCCGAATATCACTCAAAAGTCTGTATCATTACAGACAGAACTGTATATTTAGAAACACCGCTACTTATCCATAATTTTCGTTGGACGACCAGTACGTTTCTTTCGGGTAACTGTGATGTTTGTTAGAGTACGGTATATGAAACTTTTTCAAGCTTAAAATGGTCCACCGTGTACGTTTTTCCACGATATTTGTTCGCTTGAAAGAATTGTACAATGCGCGCCCGCAATATGTACTTCCTGTTTTGACGGTATTCTGTAACAACTGAACATGTTTGAGTGAAAGTGTGTGTGTGTGGCAACTTTTTGAATGTTCTAAGGATTCATTCACATGAGGTAATATTAATCTGAAAATATTATTGTTCTGATAGAAAAGTATTGGAGTTATTCCCGTTATTTAGTGGTCACCCGTTAGGCACAATTTTCATCTATTTTTATCTTCCGGGGCTAACTTCAGAGAAAATGTCAACGAACACAGATTCCCACTACTCACTACGTTCGAAAAACGATAGCTTTGGATTCATCGAATCGAAAAATCTTAACCCTGTGTATGGTAAATATGTGCGAATTATAAAAATGCATTTTTCCCTCCCCTGCCTGACGGGTTCGACTATCATGACCGACTTTAACTGAGTTCAAGTTACCTAACCGTCATCTCCCTTACACCAATTACCTATATTTTTGCATCTTTATTAACAATAAGAAAAAAATCAGCTTGGCTCCATTCAAAGAGTAGCTTTCTAAGACCATACCGGGAGTATCGTCTTAAGTGGAAAAAAGTATAACGATTACGCATCATCACTCTTCAAAGCTGCTGACTCTTACAATCGTCCAACAGCGAGCGCGGAAGATAAATGATGCAAAATTGGTGCCATCTTCTTTCCGTCCGATGCCTGTGTTGTTTCCTCCCGCCGGAATATTTTCGAGCCTCTCGATAAAGTGAATTGACTATAATTGCCGTGCCACTAATATCAGAAGATCTTCGTGCGCCCGCCGTAATGGCACTTGGCACCAACGAGTTTATGTGAAAAATATGAAGTGCAAGCTCAACTCACCACACGACAAGTGGCAAATCGTCTAGTTGGGAGTGCATTCAACCTTCCCGTGGTATCGACGCCTTGTTACATTCATGATATGATCTCTCTAAGCTGATTGCCCAGCTAACATCTATATTACCAAAATTAGTCTTCTTCAGCTAAAAAACTAGCTTATTCTACTAAAATTGTTTGTTGGGCGTACAATGTACATACTATGTAAAGGTACGTTAATCAGTTTCTCAAATGATCACTTTGGTTTAAATTTATGGATTGAAATCAGATATATTTGTAAAGTAACCCATAGGTTATCATATTCTGTAATTTTGTTGATCATGATTATGTTAAAAAGTTTGAGACCGCTAGCTCATACTACCCAATCGCTATTCCCTGGGAAGGTTATTTCCACTATTCGTTATTGCCGTTTTGGCAGTTTGAGACTTTGTTTTTTTTGTGTCTGTCCGGTATTTGCTCGTCACTTCGATTTGAATAACAATACAAGTGATTGTAATGAGAGCGCACACTTTCATCTTCAACCGATGAAATGGGTCTATCGCGTATTTATCATTGCTGCTTCCTCGTCTTCGAATGTGAGCTTTTATACTTAACGAGAGCTACCATACTGTGTTCAGGCTTCAAGAGGCAGTCGTTTTCATATTTGTACTTTTGTTGAGTCAGTAATAGAATGGTACGATTTATTTGCAAGATAGTTGATATATTGTCACTAATAGCGGTGTTTTTTGTCATTTTTTATCAATTGTACTTTCACCCTTGAAAGAACAATGTTGTTTCAAACCAACAAACCAGAAATGCACTTGAAGTGACTAAATTTAATGCCTTTATACGTTTGTTATCAAACTTGTATTTTTATCGTACACTAAGAAAGTATATGGTACGGCCAAAGCAGAGCTTCCCAAAGTACGGCTCTTAGCTCCATTTTTTTGGGGTCCGCGATGTGTAAGAATAAAACTTCATAACCAGCTTGCAAGCTGATTTTTCTGACATTGTAAGCTCCTTAATTATGTATTACTAACTGACCTGCGAATTTCGTCTCGCCCAAAATTGATAAGATCCAACCTTTTTTTCATTCATAGATTAAGTTTTGTCGTCTGTTCTGCGATTCGATTTCGTTAAGGGAAGATCCATAAAGTACGTCACGCAATAATTGGCGATTTTCGACCCCCCTCCCCACTTCGTCACAATTTTTTGTATTGAATCTCTAAAATTTGTGTATGAGTCGTCACGCTGCTCGTAACCCCCCCTCCCCTAGGAGCGTGACGTACTTTGTGGACGGCCCCTAAGCCCTTCAGAATGTTTTGCAGGAATTTGTGTTCCATTTGTATAGAAGCCCCTCCTTCCAACGAAGAGAGAGGTTCGATCTACTAATCGATACATTTCTTGTCTACAAAAATCTCTGCATGCGATATATGATTCCACTTTCATAAGTAGTTCTTGAGTTATGTAGAAATTAATGTTACATTTGAGTGGGAGCTCCCCTTCCAGAAGGGGTCGAATCACCACAGAAACATTTCTTGTTTTCAAAAATTTTCACAAGCCAATTTTGGTTTCATTACCTTGAATAGTTGTTAAGTTATGTACAAATTTGTATTTCATTTTATGGGAGCACCATCCTGAAGGAGGAGGGACTCAAACTGTCTTAAGAACCTTCCCCGACCCCAAATACCCCTGCATACAAATTTACACGTCGATCGTTTCAGCAGTTTCCAAATCTATAAGCATAGCATAGCACAGTTATGGTGTAATTCGTAGATTAGACACTAGTGATACTCATGTTTTTCTTTTGAAATCCTTATTCAGATTGCTATCAGAAATCACGGGGGTGTGATCCTTGATTTCAATCTAGGATAAAAATCACAAAAGCATGAGCATTACTACTCCTGACCACGCCTATCTTCACCGTGACTTGGAACGGGTAGGAAGTGTTGATGTAGCACTTACTTAATGAAAGGCCACTGACTCATCGACACCATCATAAGTACTGTGGAGTTGGATATTGGGGAAGGTATTCGTTGTGTATGTAGAGATTACGATTATATGGGAGTGTTATTTTGGAAAGGACTAGGGTATGGAAGGAGGGGTATTGTTGAGAAAATGCAATATTCTGTATAACTTCTGAACCTCTTGGACAGATTTCGGCCAAATTTGTTACACATTTTCTCTATCCTGAGGAGAAGGGAGTGAGATAGTCATTAAGACAAGGGGGATGGTGTGCAGGGAGGAGTACTGTTTAGAAATGGACGAAGAAAGGACTGATGCTTCTGAACCACTTTACTGGATGCAGCTCAGAATACCAAGAATCCCAAAAGTATTCTAAAGGAGTCAGCTCAGAATTCCAAAAGGCTGCTCAGAATCCCAAAACTATTCTCTTCAGAATCCCGAAAGGATTGTGCTCAAAGTCCCTGAAGGATTCTGCTCAGAATCTCGGAATAATGCTGCCAAGAATTCCGATAGGATTCAGTTCAGAATCACGAAAGGATTCTGCTCAGAATCCTCAAAAGATTCTGCTCAGAATCTTGAAAGGATTCTGCTCAGAATCACGAAAGAATTCTACTCAGAGTCACAAAACTATTCTGCTCAGAATCCCAAAAGGATTCTGCTCAGAATACCAAAAGAATTCCGCTCAGATTTCCCAAAGGATGCTGCTCAGAATCCCAAAAGGATTATGCTCAGAATCCCGAAAAAATCTGCACGGAATCCCGGAACGATTCTGATCAGAATCCCGAAAGAGTGCTACACAAAATCCCGAAAGGATTATACTTAGAATCCCTAAAGGAGTATGCTCAGAATCTTGAAAGGATTCTGTTTATTGTACAGAAAAAATCCGTTCAGAATCCCGAAAGAAAAAGAATTCTGCTCGGAATCCCGAAAGGACTCGGCATAGAATACCGAAACGATTCTGCTCAGAGTTCCGAATCGATTCTGCTCAGAATCCCGAAACGATCCTGCTCAGAAGCCCGAAAAGATTCTGCTCAGCATCCTGAAAGTATTCTGCTCAGAATCCCGAAAGGATTCTGTTCAGAGTTTCGAAAAGTTCAGGCTCAGAATCATAAAAGGATTCTGCTTAAAATCCAGAAAGGACTCTGCTCAGAATCCCCAAAGGACTCTACTAAAAATCCCGCAAGGATCCTGTTCAGAATTCCGAAAGAACTCTACTCACAACTTCGAGAAGATTTGACTCTGAAACCACAAAGGATTCTTGCTCGGAATCTTCAAAAGAATTTGCTCGAAATAGCAGAGGAATTCCGCTCGGAACTCCGAGAGGATTCTGCTCAAAGTTTTGAAATTATTTTGCTCGAAATTTCGAAAGTGTTCAGCTCAGAATCTAGAAAGGATTGTGCTAAGAATCCCGAAAGGATTCTACTCACAACTTCGAAGGGATTCTGCTCGGAATCCCGAGAGGATTTTGCTCGAAATCCTATAAGAATTCCGCTCAAAATCTCGGAAGTGTTCCGTATAAGGATGCTCTTCCTCCCAAAACGATCCTGTTCATGATCCCAAAACGATTCTTCTCAGAATCCCAAAAGGATTCTGTTCAGAGTACAGAATAAAAAACTGCTTAATGCATTCAAATGAACGCAAATACATGTGAATCGTTGGAAATAACTGAAACTATCTTCCTAAAGTGCAATTTTGAACTCTCTTATGTGCTTTTCGTGATACTATTATGTGTTTTCTTGTTTTATAATACACGAGAAAGGCACCATCACCGCTAGGTGGATTATTCTGGTCGTTTTTCCAAGGGGAGGACCCTGGGAAAAATGGGGAAAAAATAATGTTTTTTCAATAGCTCAGTAACGCAAGCCGATTAGGCCAATTTTCAATAGCGAAAAATAAGGATTCCGCGTCGAATGCAACCTGTTGCAAGTAAATCGGATAAGTACAAAAAAGTGTGTCTCACATTTTTTTTGTACACACACACATACCTACATACATACACACATACAGACATCACCTCAATTCATCGAGCTGAGTCGATTGGTATACAAAACGATGGGTTTCCGAGCCTTTTATCAAAAGTTCGGTTTTGGAGTGATCCTATAGCCTTTGCGTATACTTAGTATACGCGAAAGGCTAAAAATGAAAATGATGGAAGTGATCGAAGGAAAGGAGACAAAGGAGGAGTATAAATTTGAGTTCGTCGAAAATTTTTAACTAGCAAATGTCGACAGATTTTTAGTTTTTAAGCATTTAAATAGTGGCCATAAGTACCTAAGAATCTGGTTCGCTCCGAAAATCGCACTGCCTTTAGAGGACATCACCCTAACAAACTTCCTGCGTTGAGTCCCGTTGAGTGTTTTGGAAGAAAAAGGAAAGATCAAACCTAAGATCTATCCTAGTTTTTACAAAAGTTATCCGACTCAATGTTTAAGACGTCAGGCTTAGAGTGTAAATGTAATCATATATGAACAGGGTTTGCAGAAATTGCTCTCAATAGATAACGAACAACAATAGAAGAGAGGCAAAAGCTGTTCCGAATCATAACAAGCCATGATAACAAATTTATCAAACTTGTATACAATTGCGAAAATCTATAGGCAGCCCCCACAGAAAAATTGTGATTTCCGCTTTGTTTTCGCTCCTTTCGTGTAGGTTACTGCACAGCTATGTAGAACAAATTGAAATGCATCATCAGAGCCAGTGCTCCCCACATTTGGAGCTTTCTAAAAGAAATTTATCATGGGGTAAACATCGTGACAGCTTGCGAAAAAAGTTTCTCGCGATATGCTACATATCGTATATGTAGACAGAGATGATAAGTGAGAGACTTGCTCTTTCTCTTTAGGATTCAATCTCTGGATATGAATCAGATCAGTATAACTTTGTCAAAGTGGCAACGCCGTGACGTGGATTCCTAGGGTCCTTGTGAAGTCTTTTTTGACATTGACATAACATTGTTATCAGCCGTTAGCAAAGATCCGAGGTAGACGAATTCCTCGACCACCTCGAAGGTATCCCCGTCTATCGTAACACTGCCTCCCAGGCGGGCCCTGTTGAGCTCGGTTCCGCCCACAAGCATGTACTTTGTCTTTGACGCATTTACCACCAGTCCAACTTTTGTTGCTTCACGTTTCAGGCGGGTGTCAATGTAAATAAATACTAAGGTATGGAAATCTATATATTGTGTGTGTGCCTTTTGTGTATGGCGAAAAAGCTTTCACTACTACATTCGAACGAGCTCCCATAAGAAGCCGTGCAAATATGTACGTCACCATTTGCTGTTTACATTTTTAATCATCCACTAACACACTTGCATTAGGTCTTCTTCCTCACCTTCTATCTATTCTCATTGGGCGGGTGTACAGTTCTGCCACCTTTGCAAATGTTCGACCGACAATGCCATTTAAATGTTCATCGTAGTGCTGCTTCCATCTTTCGATCACCACACGTTCGACCGTCAAGATTCTCCCATTCTTATCCCTGCACATTTCGGCTCGCTGCACAAAGCCTTTACGGGATGCGTTGAGCTTCTGATAGAACTTGCGTGTTTCTTTAGAACGGCACAGCTGTTCCATCTCATCGCACTCCACTTCTTCCAGGCGGCGTTTATTCTCCCGAAAAAGGCGGGTCTACTGTTTCCGCTTCCGTCTATAACATTCCACGTTTTACCGGGTACCTTGTTGCAGCGCGACCACCCGTGCTGCGTCCTTATCCTCCAGAATCTGTCTGCACTCTTCGTCGAACTAATCGTTACGTCGACTTCGTCCCACATACCGACGTTGTTCTCCGCTGCGTCGTTAATGGCTGCTTTAACTGTATTTCAGCAGACCTTAAGAGGGGCCCCATCAAGCTCACCCTCTTCCGGCAACACTGCCTCGAGATGCTGCGCATATGCAGTGGCGACATCAGGTTGCTTCAGTTGCTCTAGGTCGTACCGCGGCGGTCGTTGGTACCGAACATTGTTGATGACGGATAGTTTTGGGCGCAGTTTAACCATCATCAGATAGCGGTCAGAGTCGATGTTATCACCACGATATGTCCTGACGTTGATAATGTCGGTGAAGTGCCGTCCATCAATCAAAACGTGGTCGATTTGTGATTCTGTCTGCAGTGGTGATCTCCAGGTGTACCGGTACGGGCTGTGTTGGAAGTAGGTACTGCGGATGGCCATATTCTTGGAGGTGGCGAAATCAATTAGTTGTATGCCGTTTTCGTTCGTTAGCCGGTGAGCGCTGAACTTTCCAATAGTCGGTCTAAACTCCTCCTCTTGGCCAACCTGTGCGTTCAAATCTCATATGATGATTTTGACGTCGTGGCTTGGGCAGCTGTCGTACTCACGCTCCAGTTGCGCGTAGAATGCGTCCTTATCATCATCAGTGCTTCCGGAGTGTGGGCTATGGACGTTGATTATGCTGAAATTGAAGAATCGGTTGATTCTCAACCTGCACATTCTCTCATTGATCGGCCACGCTCCTTTGCATATCGCCCATCACTATGAAAGCTGTGCCCAGCTCGTGTGTGTTGCCACAGCTCTGATAGATGTTATGATTCCCTCTAAACGTTCGCGCCATTGATCCCTTCAAACAAACCTCGATGCCGCTACGATGCCGAATCCACAGTCCTTGAGCACATCGGCGAGTATGCGTGTTCTACCGATGAAGTTGAGAGATTTGCAGTTCCACGAACCGAGTTTCCAATCGCTAGCCCCTTTTCGTCGCAGTGGTCTTCGCCGATGGTTCCGGTCCGAACTCTCTTGTTGTTTGTTCGTTGCGTAACAAACCCCCAAATTTCCGGAGGGCCATTTCTCCTTATTCCCGGAGGACCATGGTGCACAGTTTCACTGAGAGTCCCTCGCTGGCACTTGGACGATGATCAGCTGCCCCTAACATGGATAACAGACGCTCAGTAAGATATACACCTCATACGACATGTACTGGATAAACGAGTATACGACCTCGATCGGGCTAGGTGTGTTCCACTCGGGCGTGGAAATCTTCGAGACCGAGTTCGCGTACGGAGGCCATCCTTTCCCATTCACCGGTGTGTTCGAAATATCCCCACGAGACCATGACGAGCTTGGCGAAAAATTCCGATTCCGGCAAAGCATTCAAATCGGTTGTACAGACTTCACCGAAGAGGAAGTGCGTCGAATTGTGGAAGAGCTAGGCAATCAATTCCGAAGTGATCGGTACCATCTGATAAACAACAATTGTAATCACTTCTCCGGGGCCGTCACACAGATTCTCTGCGTGCAAAAGATTCCAAGCTGGTTGAATAGGTCGGCCCACTTCAGCTCATGTGTACCTTTCCTGCAACGTTGTCTATCAAAATAATGTTTGACTCCCAACGCCTTACAACAATCGATAACAGCCATACAGGATCGAGACTCCGATGCAAGTCCATTTTGAGAATAGCTTAAAGATAGTATCCCTGTTTCGGAGGGAGCTAGGCCGGGTTTGACAACACAAGGAGCGAAAAATAGCAACAGCAAAAACAACGGTATTACCCGCAAATAATCGTAGAAAGATTTCAACATGGTACCAGCGTTGTATCAAGCGAATAATAATGGGCGAAACTCGTGGTGACATAAATTTCCTCAAACCTTTTCAGTTCACTTTGGTATCCCCGCATCATCCACAGATGTTATTTATGATATTCGTTTTTTTTATTTGTTTCGTGTCGTTTCTCTTATTGTATTTTTTAATAAATCAAATCAACTATTTAGGTAAATTGTAGCCCGATTGTGACCGTTATGTCAGGTACGTGTTTTAACCATTGATCATGAAACAATTTCATCGCTTCTTTACTAAACCCCTAGGAGAAATAATTTCAGCTCGGTTGAAAAAAATCATAGCGGTTTGATTTTGGTTTGACCTGTCGGGGGCGGAGTCAAAGTTCGCCGAACATGTTTGAGCGTTTGTAGTAGTCGCCATTGGCGTAACTAATAAAAAAATCTAAAGGGGCTAACTTTTTTTTAAACTTTTCTATTTTAACACTCATAACACAGAAAGTTTACCATTTTCGCTCGATTCAACTGATGTATATTGTTGGTCTACCAGATATCAATGGACGACTTAAATATTTCAAATGATGTTCATCGACGCTCAGCCCTGTTACAAAAATATAGAAATCTCGTAGGATTCCCAAAATTCTTGATAGGTTCAGAAAACCATAGGTGTTGCGCTCGCCGTAAATAGAATGTGAAGCACGATCCTGATTTTTTGATTTGCTTCGAACCTAGAATATATTATAAATTAAATATTGGATAAATTAGTTGGTTAAACTCTTTGCGCCAGCTTTCAATTCAGTGGTCTGACAATTCCTACGAGCTTTCAAACGGCGATCTGACCACAACAAACTAACTTTTCTTTTCTGTTAGAATAACTTCTAGGATGATTTAAAAAAAAAACAGTTTTACATCCCAATACAACTTATTGGTCGTTAATTTTCAATTTAGTTAAAAAAAATTTCACCAAATTAACTTATAGCAGCATTTGTTTACACATAGGTACAATTTAACACATATTTTCTCTCAGTAGGTCTGTTTCACGCCTACTGAGACATTTTCACTGGTTTTATTATTGCTGCAGCGACAATAGGAGTTTATAGAATTAAATAGTAGGCGGAGTTTCTAAAATCCATCCGAAAGAATACAAAGTTCTTTTTTTTATCCAACTTTTAGTTACCTCTACTTGAAATCTAAGAGTTTTACCGAACCTTTCTCAAAAAGCCTACAGAGATAATTAAAATGCGCTGCAGCTTTTAGGATTGGTATTAGTTAGGAAGGTTAAGATCATACGCTTGATTTAGATAACAATTACTCACAAAACCTGGAAAAACTTGAAAATCTCAAGGAATTGTTCATTATCCATTAAGTACTTGTAATACTAATAAATAATATATTTTTTAATTCACTTGATGATGAGGTATTTCCTTTGGTATTTCATAAGTTATAACGTGTTTTGAGGGCCCCAGATTTTGTCGTGAGCAAACCTTATAACAATTGCTCGAAGTTCAAAAACTTGAGCGAATAGATTCAACTTGCTGTAGTATTTCGAAGAGAGGGATTGGATAATGAAGACAACCCTTTCTCTGCATTTACTTACTTGATACTTGATGGGCTACAGCTCTTCGATGAACCTACGCCGAATGGAGTATCCTTCTCCACTGGACTCGATCCTGGGCCAATCGCTTCCAGTCGCCCTGAACATTGAGCGCCCTCAGGTCCTCTTCAATTGCAAAAAGCCATCGTGTACGGCCTTCCACGAAGTCTATCTTCGCTTGACGTTCTTCCGGCATACGAACAACGTGTCCAGCCCACCGTAGCCTGCCGTGTTGTATAAGCTTAATAATATCCAGCCCTTTATACGCCTGGTACAATTCGTGATTCATGCGACGCCGCCAGATACCGTTCTCCTGTTTACCGCCGAGTATTATCCGCAGCACCTTACGCTCAAACACTCCGAGAGCTCTCCGATCAGCCTCCTTTAACGTAGTAGTATAAAGCGCGAGTTTTGTTTTCGTTTGCAGACTACGGGACTTAAGCTGGTTACGAAGTCCGTAATAAGCCCTATTTGCAGCTGCAATACGCCTTTTCACCTCGCGGGTAACATCATTATCGCACGTCACTAATGTTCCAAGATACACAAATTCTTCTACCACTTCAAATTTTTCACCAGCCAGCACTATTTTGCTACCACCACCACTAATGAACCCACGTTGATTGCCAGCGACCATGTACTTCGTTTTGCTGGTATTGATCGTGAGTCCAATCCTCACTGTCTCCCCTCTTAAAGGCGCAAAAGCCTCTTCCACGGCACGGCGATCAATTCCGATAATATCGATATCGTCCGCAAATCCCAGGAGCATATGCGATTTTGTGATAATGGTACCGCTTCTTTGCACACCAGCTAATCGCTCCCTCGAGCGCTATATTGAATAGTAGATTCGAGAGTGCATCACCCTGCTTTAATCCATCTAAGGTAACAAATGACGTCGATATTTCATCCGCAACCCTTACACTTGATTTCGATCCGTCCAACGTTATACGAATCAGCCGTATCAGTTTCGCCGGAAAACCATGTTCAAGCATAATTTGCCATAATTCATTCCGTTTCACTGAATCGTACGCCGCCTTGAAATCAATAAACAGATGATGTGTCTGCAAGTTGTACTCCCGGAATTTATCAAGGATTTGTCTCAGGGTAAACATTTGATCCGTCGTTGATCGGCCCTCACGAAAACCTGCTTGGTATTCGCCGACGAAGGACTCTTCAAGCGGTCTCAATCTGTTGAACAGAATACGGGACATAATTGTGTACGCCGAATTAAGGAGGGTTATTCCTCGGTAATTGGCGCACTCCAGTCTGTGCTTTTTCTTAAAGAGAGGGCAAATGAGGCCGTCCAACCAGCTAGCAGGCATTTCATCGTCTTCCCATATTTTCGACATAATGTGGTGCTGAACTTCACTTCAGTGAGCAGTGCCATGTTTGAGAAGTTCAGTCGGGAGCTGGTCCTTCCCCGCAGCCTTATTGTTTTTCAGCTCTTTGACAGCTTTTTTAACCTCATCTAGTGTAGGTGACTCCACAGCTTGTCCATCGTCGCTAATATTTATTCTGTTCACCGATGCACCGTCACTTCCTCCATTCAACAAAGTCTCGAAGTGTTGCTTCCACCTGGCAGCTACTTCAGTTTAATCTGTCAGCAAATTCCCTTGTTGGTCGTTGCACATGACGAGAGATGGCGCTGTCTTTCTCCGCACGCCTTTGACAGACTCATAAAACCTCCGCATATCGTTCTGCTCCATTTTTTTCTGCGCCTCACTAATAACTTGTTCTTCGTACTCTTTTTTCTTCCTGCGATAGGTTCGTTTTTCGGCTGCTCTTGCTTCCTTGTACCGATCTCTATTCGATCGGGTACCTGACACCAACATCCGGCTTCTGGCAACGTTCTTCTCGTCTGTCACTCTCTGACACTCCACATCGAACCAACCCGTCCTGAGTTGCCCCTGTGCAGTGCCTACCACTTCTCGTGCTGTTGTACTCACCGCTCCATGGATCGACTCCCACAGATCGTTGATGTTGTCGCTAACGTTGATTGCACTTATCCGTTCGTCGAGCTTCTGGCGGTACTCAGCCGATACTCCTTCCGCCGACAATCGCTGGATATTGTAACGCATCGTTCGCTGTGATCTTTCGTTCGATACAGTTGACAACCGTGATCGAATTTTACTGACAACGAGATAGTGATCAGAGTCAATGTCTATCTGGTTGCAAGTTTCACCATTTGGGTGTCTCCAGGTGTGCTTTCGGATGTTCTTTCGTACAAAGTAGGTGCTACTGATGGCCATCCCTCTGGCAGCAGCGAAGTTTGCTAGCCGTAGGCCGTTGTCATTGGTAGCGGAGTGAAGGCTCTCCCTACCGATTATGGGACGGAAAAAGTCCTCTCTACCGACCTGAGCGTTAGCGTCTCCGATAACAATTTTCACGTCATGCTATGGGCACTCTCCATAGGCTTTATCAAGACATTCATAAAACGTGTCCTTCACGTCGTCGGATTTATCGTTTGTCGGTGCGTAGACGTTGATTAGGCTGTAATTGAAGAATTTGCCCCGTATCCTCAACACACAAATTCGTTCGCTAATGGGTTTCCACCTCATCACTCGTTTCATCTGCTTGCCCATCACTACGAAACCAACTCCATGCTCTGCTTTTTCACCGCCGCTGAGATAGATGTTATACTTGAATGCAGTATTGGTCGTGGGGTCCACGGCTCGGAATTCACGTTCTCCGGATCTAGGCCATCGGACTTCTTGAATAGCAGCCACGTTCACTCCAACTTTCTGCAGTTCACGAGCCAGAAGGCTCACTCGTCCAGGTTCATTTAGGGTCCTGACATTCCAGGTACCGAGTTTCCAATCATAGTCCTTATTTCGTTGCCGGGTCGGTTGCCAAGAATAACGTTCTCTTTTTGTTCTATCTCCATTTTTCGTGGTATTTGAGAGGCTTCAGTAAGCTAACTTACCAGGGTCGCGTTACCTACATCGCGATGATGAGGCTGCCACCTTAGGTATAGCTGACGCGATACAGCATTTCGTTAATCAGCCGCTGGGTACCAGGCAGACGCTGTTTGAGCCGCACCTCCTGGTGAACAGACGCTCGAGGCGTACCTTCTCGCTCTAGCTGATGGCAGAAGGACAACAGTGCCCAGGCTGCACTATCAGCTAAGTACACAACCCTTAGCAGGCGGTCTTTTGTCATCGGACGACCCGTGGAAGCGTGAGATAGGGACTTGTGGGGACCAGAGCTCTGTTGGGCGCTCCTTCCTTGATGTCAACCCACCATTTTGCAGCCTCTGCATTTACCCCCCTATATAATCAGTGGACTAGATATGTGCAATACTTTTACAAAGTAACAAATTTTCTAGGGGGGCTAGCCAGATCCTAGGTGGGGCTATTGCCCCCCCTAGCCCCCCTGTAGTTACGCCAATGGTAGTCGCACAAACCTCCATATGGTTGGTATTCAAGTTGGCGCGTCGGTCGTTCGTGTGTAATGGAACGTACACACGGTCAAGCAGTTTGACCAACATTGACTCCAGTTCTTGTTTATTCAAACTTCCATCAAGTTTTACCAACAGCGGCACGAACAATCAATTTATTCGACCAACAATATCATACACGAACGACCAAAACGCCAACTTGAGCACCAACCATAAAAAAATATAATAAAATATATCCCGACAACTCAAACCAAAATCAAACCGATTTAATTTTTCCCAACCGAGCCGCCAACTTTCAAATGGTTGTTCGAACAACTTCACACACGTTCAAACAAAGCATCAACCGAGGCGTTTTCTTGGGGGCGGAGTCAATGTTCGTCAAACTGCTTAACTGGTGTGTACGTTGTATAATATTGTTGGTCGAATAATTTGAGTCCACAACACAAAATGAGCGAAAACAAAGCGAGAATCATCACTTCTCTGTGGGGGCTGCCCAGTATGCATTTATTGGGGGGTGTTCTGACTTGTCAATATCCCCAACTCAGCCATCTTGGATTTTTGTATGGAATGACCTATACACACGAAAGGGCCTTGGGGGCTGCCCAGGGCCGGATTTAGCCGGCAGGGGGCCCCGGGGCCGACGGTATGTGGGGGCCCCAAAATGTACAAAAAAGGTTGGTTTTGGTACATAAGATTTGTGGGGGCCCGGGGCCACGGCCCCCCCGGCCCCCCCCTAAATCAGGCCCTGGGGCTGCCTATCGGATTCTGTTTTTTCGCACTTGTATACAAGTTTGATTAATTTGTTATAATGATTTTAGAACAGTTTTTTGCGTTTCTTTTATCGTTGTTCGTTATCTATTGAGAGTTTTTTTTTTTCTGCAAACCCTGCTCCTGAATAAAAAAATAAATCTAAATAGGGTAAATAAATATGAAATTTGTGAAAAAAAAAAAACCACGTGTCTAGAAGGGACTCGAACCCTCAACCTTCTACTCTCTAGATAGGCGTGATGACCCCTACACAACAAATCATTTCATTATGTATGTATTACCATTTATTACTTAAAAATTGATAAAAGTGGCAACAGTTGATATTTCAATGGGTTCAAGTATTCGACAAAAACGTTTCAACTGTCGTAACAATGCACATTGGGCCACGTCGTAAAATTAGGAGGAAACAATTATTTTCACCATAATGATAATATTTTAGGATCAAAGTGTCTTCAGCAAAGTCAAAGCTTATTATTTGAGCTTTATTTTGAAGTTTGTTGCAATAGGGTGGCCCCACTACATTTTTAAATAAAATTTTTAACTTCTATATTTCTAATTTTAGCATTGTACGATGTTCTAGAAAGTTGTTCCTTATTTAATTTTGAGGCACTTTGCTGAAGAAACGATTTTTGTACGTCGTTTGTATCATTTGTTATGATAATTTTAAATAATTATGTTAGGGTGACCCTAAAAAACCAATATTTTGATTGTAACTTTTTAGTTTTAATTTTTATCGAATTGACGTCTTCTACAAAGTTTTAGAGCATTAAAAAATGCACGTTTTGGTTACATAAGCAAGTAAATTCATTGGTGGATTGCAGAGATATAACTGTTTTTATTGAAAAAATCCGTTGTTTTCAAATGCCTGTATTTTTGAATGGGGGAAAAAGGGGGATCCATTTTTCCCTGGGTTAGACAGAGGAAGGGCTAAGGATTGCTCTGCATATTTTGGTATTGGGGAATTTGAGGGAATTTGAGGTTTTTCCATCATTTAAAAAATGGCTTTATGTACAAGGAAATCAAAATCATCAGTTCTAGAAGTGTTATAAAACCGAAAATTCCGCCCAATTCGTCAAAAACAAAATGTTTATAGCATTTAAAACTTCATTATATATTTCCAGCGCATTTTCACTCAATATACCGATTGGTAGGATGACATGATCAATAATATCAACGCTTATCAACGTGACAACTTCACTGAACAGACCGTAATCGTAGGTTGTTTACATCACTTGTTCAATCGATTTTACTTTAAAATCGTTAGGGTGGTATGGAAAATTAGGTTTTTCGAGCGTAGTTTTTTTTTTAATTTTACTTTCATCTATTATTTTTTTCTCCACACCGACCACTCAATTCTGTCCTATGTTCTGAGCGTCCTCCGCGAATTTGAGCGAAATTGGATGACAACTGATTTAGCACGAGCCGTTTCAAGTTTGCATGTGAATTAGTATGGGGAAGTGGATTTTTAATCCTTCCCCATACAGCGCTGGCGAAAAAAGAACCCACATGGCCAAAATCGCATGTTGATTAATAGTTCCAATAATTAGTTATCGGTTTTAATCCAGCTTGCGAATCTTTGGTTACGATTATTGAACTTCTCGAAGCGCATCACTGATACGTGCAGTACAACATAGTAGCTTGATTTTGTCAGTGCTATCTTTCGCGCCAAGAGCAGCAATGTTGCCTGTGAAGTAGTTTCGCTATAAGCTCTAAAGAACTACAACATAAATTAAAATCGATTACTAAATATTCGAACGATTATCCAAGTGATAATTCTTTAGGGCTCCTTTTGGCTATGTGGGTTCTGTTTTCGCCAGCGCTTAATTGGAAAGCGCCATAATCAGTATGATGAAAAGTTCACTTTGCCCATACTAATTTCCAAGCAAATTTAAACGGCTCGTGCTAAATCAATTCGCGGAGGACACTCAGAACATGGGACAGAATTGAGTGATCGGTGTGGAGAAAAACAGAATTTTTGAACCACCCTAATATATATCTAGATAAAAATTAAATAAAAAAATACGCTCGAAAAACCTTATTTTCCTTACCACCCTAGCAATTAAAAAGTAAAATCGATTGAACGAGTGATGTAAACAACCTACGATTACGGTCTGTTCAGCGAAGTTGTCATTTTATTTTTGACGAATTGGGCGGAATTTTCGGTTTTATAACACTTCTAGAACTGATGATTTTGATTTCCTTGTACATAAAGCCATTTTTTTAAATGATGGAAAACCTCAAATTCCCTCAAATTCCCCAATACCAAAATATGCAGAGCAATCCTTAGCCCTTTCTCTGTCTAACCCAGGGAAAAATGGATCCCCCTTTTTCCCCCATTCAAAAATACAGGCATTTGAAAAAAAAAACGTTTTTCAAGAAAAACAGTGATATCTCTGCAATCCACCAATGAATTTACTTGGTTATGTAACCAAAACGTGCATTTTTTATGCTCTAAAACTTTGTAGAAGACGTCAATTCGATAAAAATTAAAACTAAAAAGTTACAATCAAAATATTGATTTTTTAGGGTCACCCTAACAAAATTATTTAAAATTATCATAACAAATGATACAAACGACGTACAAAAATCGTTTCTTCAGCAAAGTGCCTCAAAATTAAATAAGGAACAACTTTCTAGAACTTCGAACAATGCTAAAATTAGAATTATAGAGGTTAAAAATGTTATCTCAAAATATCGTGGGGCCTCCATATTGCAACAAACTTCATAATAAAGCTTAAATAATAAGCTTTGACTTTGTTGAAGACACTTTAATCCTAAAAAATTATTATTATGGTGAAATTATTTTTTTCCTCCTAATTCCACGACGTGGCCCACTGTGCAATGTATCCAAAATCAAATCAAATTCAATTTTTAACAGCTACTCATTCTCCGACGAAAAAGGTTCTGATTTATGCACATGTCGACCATTTATGAAAATAAACGCAGAAAATCACAGCAGCAAATCATACCCGTTTAGAAGCATATATTCGTTCATACCGGTCCGGAGCAACTGCTCCCATAGTATTACACGGGTGGACATTGAACTTTCCTCTCAACGGCGATTTAATGGCTGTATTTACTATCAGTTTTTCCCCAAGCGAAAGAAAAATATCATCTCATTGCGTCGCAAGCAAACAGTACCAAGTTGAAACTCGATATTGAAGTGGCGAGTGAAAGAAACGAAAAATTGTTCAATTCCAAACGCGGAATAACTAAAATGATGAACGTTGAACGGGGAATCAAACTTAACGGTGAGAAAAAAATAGTTCGGTAGTTAGTGATGACGCAGTAAAGATTTTTTTGCTTTAATATAATTTATCCATAGATTAAGAAAGTGGGGGATCAGTTTATCGTGACCGTTTTTACATCAACAACTGTCGCAGTTTTTTCCTCACTGGCATTACAAAGTAAACAGGGCAGTGCGAACAATTTTGTAACTTTTTTTAACTGTGTTAAAAAAAAGTTTATTTAATGTAATTTATTCACTACATAAAATTTTATAAATTTCATTGATACGGTATGCAAAGATGTGGTTTAAAAATAGCTTGTAACGTAAAAAAATAATGAAGTTCCCCGTAGCTTACTAAAAGGCGCGTCAGTACTAAACAGTAGAATTTGATTGCTATGAATGCCCGTCCAGGCTAGGGACGAAACATCAATCGTTGAACTCCTATAAAAATTCTCCCCCCAACAACGAGGGCATTTAAGAATGGTTCTTTCAACTCAATTACGCTTTATTACCCACTTATTGATTGCTCTTCATAGTGCTATTGTTCGAACCGAAACCGAAAAACTGATTGAAATTGAAAGGGAAAATCCTGTACACCTTCCACTGTATGGAGGGGCTATGAGCCCGTTGCGTTGCGTTGTTCCGATGCCGGTGCGTTGAACTGCGGTGCATCGTTTTGATTGAATTTCAATCGAACATGGGTTTTTCTTCCAATGTCAGAAACCATCATCCGCTCGTCGTCGATGAGTTCCAAACAAACGGAGACGATCGGTGCAGGTCTGCATTGTTAGATAATAAAACGCTTACAGTATATTGTTCGTGAGAACTAATTAATTTCGAGCTGACCTTAACCAACAATCAACGCGTGATTTATTCGATTGGTTGATTGCAGCTGATTATCGGATTCTTGCGTGATGTTGAAGAAGTTGAAAGCGGGTACAATAATTAGAGATGCGTGAATGTGTAGCACGAAGGATAATTTAAAATTCTGAGATCGGATCGTTCCAAGGGCACTTTATATGTTTTTAAACCAATAAGAAAACCTGTTATGAGAAACACACAGCATTGTTTTTTTTCTTTTCAATATTTTGAGATATGTGAAATTGTAGGCATGTTATTGTTAGATTGTTAAATTTTGTATATACGAGAAATTTGATCCAACAAATAAATAATTATCATGTTGATTTCGGGACAACGATCGTAGATCGCAACAATATGTATATATGCTTATGTACTTAGTATTAGGATTAACAAGGCATAATATACAATATATCAAATTGAGGCTGAGTGTGCTGCATCCAGGGTTTTGATACAACAAATGTAATTTTTTTATACAGATACTGTATTAAAATAATACAAAATTGTAAGATTTCAATAGAATGGATGTATTAGTATCTTCCAAAATTATATTTGCCAACATTTTATACAGTTTCTGTAAGGTTCTTATGCAGAGTTGTATTAAAATCTGTTATCCGCTGGCTGGGTGAAGAAAACATATAAACAACGTGAATGATTACTAAACCACTTTCCTGTAATTGTTCTTCCGGTATTGTTTTTTAAGCAATCTGTTCAATCATATAGGTATGTACCTTCTGTAACAACAAAATAATCAAGAATCATTTGCATAAAGCTTGCATTCACTATGGAATCAATTTCGAACTGCCTCGTTTAATTCAGTATTAATTTGGTAGCAAAGGCGCGTTGGCGCTGTTGCTTTGCTGCATGCGGAAAAAGTCCATCATTATCGGATCATTATCAAATGGCTAAGCCCTTAGATAGGAAGTTCGTATTCAAAGCATCTTAACAGTTGAAAAAACCTACCCTACTATATGCGTAGATGCATATTTCTCAGCCACAGAAATGGCTTTTTGCTAATTTATGACTGATAATATGGAATCATTGAGCGATGGAAACAGTTGACTTGGCAATTGGTGCCGCGGAAGATTCGCGATCAGGAAAATGTTACTGCCCACAAGCTCACAATGTTTTCTTTCTTCATGTGATGGGAAAAAGTGCAATACGGAGCCGGCACGCAGCAATACGTTCCCCCGAGAGCATGCGGTATTTGCATATTTATATGAAGCTTTTCACACCTTCATCGCAATTACACAAGACGGCTAAGAAAGGGTCATTCAAATGAGGAAGCTTCCATTAATATTACGTTAGGTGTTTTTGCAATATCTGATTACGCGTTCGACTGCAGTGCAACCTTATAAATAAATATTGATTCCACTTTAAGGCAGACCAATGTATTGGGAAAATGACTTACTTACAAATTTGTTGTGGCCGGATTTTGCGACCTCATAGCGATATTTGATAGATTTTTGAAATTATCATATCAATCGGTTCGAAGGCTCTTCAGCAGTTCGCTTTATTACTACTGGTTAGTAGCAATCACTAATTAAAACTAAGGGTATGCGATAACACACTTTTTCCTAACGGAACGAAACGAAACGAAATTTAAAATGTTTATGTTGATTCGAAACGAAACGAAACGAAAGATAGATTCACTTTCGAGTCTTCGAAACGATACGAAATCGGGGTCCATTTAATGCGAAATTTTTCGAAACGAAACGAAATTTAATTTTCATTTTCCGCGGAATTTTTATTAAATTGGTTTTATTATTGGTACTATGTACGGAATTTCGATTTCACTTTTCAAAGTCAAATAACTGTTTTACAATAAATAGAGTTATAATAAGAGAAGAAGTAGTCTGTGAAAAATCGCCTCGTTCCCGTTTATATACCATTGGCATGAGGCAATACCCCAGCATTGCGCCGCTTTCAAAGCAATACATCGTGGAGCGTATGCTCCCAAATCTGATCAAACAGTTCAGTTTTATATTAGTAAGTACATAAAAATATAGAAATTGTTTGATTTTTCGTTTCAAATTTCGTTAAAAACCTAATTTCACCTGAATTTTCTTGTGATTTGATTTTTTGTGATTTTTTGTGATTTTTTCATAGGGTTAACTCATAGTTTCATTGACGCTAAAGGTCGTAATCGAGTAAAAAATAAAAAGAACTGGGTGTAATCTACTCTGGATAAAAAAAGTTATTCACTTGCTTCGGAGTTTCCAATTCATGACCAATAATGATGCCGGTCATGTGCTAGCAGTCAATTTATCCCTTCTTAACTCTTAAGCGGTGCTTAGCCATGTTCTTAAACTTGGATTGAGGCCGAAGTGGAGGTGAAGAAATCGGTTATTAATAGAAGGCGCTGAAAAATGACTTCAAAAGGGCCTTTGGAATCCACGACACGACTTTGCATCTTTGAAAAAGTTATACTGATCTGATTCATATCTGATTACATTTACACAAATATAAAAGAATAGTTAAAGATATTTTACGTTTTCTGTTAGATATTTCTAATAAAATACTAAAGGCGTTTTATAGAAGAAATCTAAAAACCGTAATCCGGGGGGAACATTGATCAGCGGGGTAGCATTGATCAGTTTCACCACTGTCTAGAAATGAATAAAATATTATTTCCTGTTATCACAATTACTTGTTGTGAGTTAGGTATCTTAATCTTGACTAAATTTGCTGCTGAAGGTATAAAATTCGGATGAATTTGTCAATTTTTCGCTAAAAATTGAACAATAAAATCAACATTAATTTGAAAACTCACAGAAAGCTGCCAAAAAAAGTACTCAAAACAAGTATAATAACAAAAAACCCTGATTAATCCACCTAGCGGTGATGGTGCCTTCCTCGTGCATTGTAAAATAGTATTTTAGGCATTACTCTTGAGC
Organism: Armigeres subalbatus; assembly: GCF_024139115.2. Classification (NCBI taxonomy): domain Eukaryota; kingdom Metazoa; phylum Arthropoda; class Insecta; order Diptera; family Culicidae; genus Armigeres; species Armigeres subalbatus. The sequence continues at coordinate 178,412,246 of NC_085139.1, read as the reverse complement.
CCATAGTCCGATCTGGCCAATTTTCAATAGAAAACAATGGGATGGTATTCTGCGTCAAATGCAACTTGTTGCGACTAAATCGGTTAAGGATAAATGCCTGAAAAATGAGTGACATTTTTTTACTAAAATTTTTCTATAAAAAAAAGTGGTATTTTGGCCATAACTTCCGAGCCCATAGTCCGATCTAGCCAATTTTCAATAGAAAACAATGGTAGAGTATTCTGCGTCGAATGCAGTTTGTTGCGAGTAAATATAAGGATAAGTACCTGAAAAATGAGTGACACTTTTTTGGGTGCGCAGCGCACAGACACACACACATACACACAGACATCACCTCAATTCGTCGAGCTGAGTCGATCGGTATACATATAACACTATGGGTCTTCGGGCCTTCTATAAAAAGTTTGTTTTTTGAGCGATCATATAGCCTTTACGTATACTTAGTATACGAGAGAGGCAAAAATTAAGCCATCCTATTTTCTTGGTTAATACATAATTTTTGTTTCGAAATTTTGATATATAAGTGTTGTACAATGAGCAGCTCGAAGTTGTTCCCGTCCTGCTCGTTCTTTTTTGTCAACAAATGGGCACGAGCAGGACAGGGAGAAACTTCGAGCCACTTCAAGCTCTCATTGGACAGCTCTATATATTGTTGAAAAACCAGATAATTCCACCAGCGGTGATGATATCTTTCTCGAAACAATCGATGCACATCGCTTCAGCGTAAGAGATTCCATCTATAATTGCCTACCTCAAGGCGTATGCACACGCTTTCTCTATAGATAATTGATTAAATCAAAGGTACCCCAATTTGAAAAATAAAAAAACTCGACAAAAAAGATTTTTAAAACAAGTTTAAAATTATCAAATAATCAAAAACAACAGCCTTATACGTTCTACATGTAGCAGTACTCGTTTTAAAAATATGAAAAAAGCTATGATTTCACTTACGGGGGAAATATTTACAAAACAATTAAAAAATGATCAATGTTCCCCCGGATTACGGTACGTATTTGTCGACTCAGAACGGGGTTATGTAGTAAGCATCTCAAATAGCTATGCGAGCAAAGGTGTAGGGTTGCAAACCCGGAGATGGCGAGCTCGACTCTCGGTCTGGTCAAAGATGTTTTCGGGTTGGAAACATTTTCGACACCCTGGACATAGTGTATCCACTGTCTTGCCACACAAGATACATACTCATGCAATGGCGGACATATAAAAGTTTTCAATTAATAACTGAGGAAGTGCTAATAGAATACTAAGTTGAAAAGCAGATCAAATACCAGTTCGAATGTAGAACCATTGAAGAAGAAGAAGTAATCATTAATAGAAAAAAATATAACATAAAGTTTTGAAAATAGTAATAGGATTTAGTTCAGCGGCGCAGCCAAAATTTTTGATAATTTAAAGTATGGTTTAAGTTTAAATTTGTTTCGAAATTCCGCGGAATTCCGTTAAATTTCGTGAGAAGCTGGTTTTTTCTAGCGAAATTTTTGTAATTTTACGAAACGAAACGAAATGAAGAAATCAGATTTCGCCATGCTCAAATTCCGCGAAATTCCGCGGAATTTCGTTTCGAACCACCTGAAACTAAATTTTTCGAAATACCGCATGTGCTTAAATCAAAAATTGGTTCCCTTCTGTTCGTATTCGAATTTATTAATTTGAAGCAAAATTTAATGCCTATAATGTAAATAGGCTTGTGTAAAGTAAAAATGTCAATAAATTTGTGGTAGGTGCTATTTTTCCTACTCAAATTCCATAACAGCTGCTTTCTGTCACGATCTAGCACTACATGTCTCAATTTATAGTTTTCAGTTTTTATGTGATTTTTGAATCTCAGTTATTTTGTACGCATCATCTTCGGCTATACTTAGCTTACTTCTGATAACCTTATTTCAAGTGCGATCATAATCATCAATCAACAATTATCACCAAACCATTTTCCATGTTACATAAATGTGTCGATCTGATATAATTTATATAAAAATGCATTTTTGTGGTTGATCTCCCAACTACTGGATACAAAATATGGTCATATTAGTCCGGTCTCTATGGGACGGTTTTGAAATGCATTCCTTCATATTTTTTTAAAAGAGCTGTTCAAAAATATTAACAAATTTGTATAGACTCTGATGTAATTGATTATGCTTTAAAAATCAGGATGTTAATCAAAACAGAGAATTATATTTTTTTAGCGTAAGTTGGCCGCTTGATGTTTATTTTTCCATCATGATTACAATTTTACTCCGATGCCGACTCATTTGAGTTTTGATTATATAAAGAAAATAGCTATCAAATCAAATTTGCACCAAAAGTTAAACAAATCTGTGGATTGTTTCACTTGATTAATAATAAGTAAAATTTTCAATTTCAATTTAATTTCAAACTGTGCAGTTTTGAACTGGTATCGCACTGAGTAGAAATAATTAGCGATGAACAATTTTTAATTAAATGATATTATTTTTGAAAATCATGTAAACAAGCACTTGACTTAAAACGCTTTAAAACACTTATGATTTTACCAGCCATAAAAATATAAAAAATGGGACCTCCATTCGTGCTGTATTGCCATCGTCGTCTGCCACATTGCCATTCATGTGTTCTTCGTAGTGCTGCCTCCACCTTTGGATCACCTCACGCTTGTCCGTAAGAAGGTTCCCGTTTATGTCCTAATATATATCGGGCTGTGGCAGGTGACCTTTACGTGAACGGTCAAGCTTCTCATAGAACGTTTGTGCGTTGGATCTATGGATGGGTCTATTGTATCTTTAGCCAGTGGCGTAGCCGCCAGAAAATTGCCTGGGGGGGGAGGTGGTTTCTGAACATTTTTTTTTTCGAAAAAAAAAATACTTCTAAAAATGTTATCTTGGGGGGGGGGGGGTATGTCCACCAAAACCACCCCGTGGCTACACCGTGGCTTATGAATCTTGCAATAAATGGTTGTATTCATCAAAAAAACATAGATATAAAAGAAATGGGGAAATTTTGACTATCTCTGCCTTAAAAATTCCATTAAACGATTAGCGTTTTACTCTACCCGGCGTTGCCGAAACGTCGGGCAGAGTAAAACGCTAATCGTTTAATGGTTTTTAATACTGAGATAGTCAAAATTTCCACATAAAAACTATTTCCAGTCGTTTCCAATACCATATCAAATGATAGAAAAGGAAAATATTTTTTCTGAGCCTTCAATGCGGTATGGGACCAATTTTCGGCATAGTATCGATTTTTGTCATATTCTACAAAACCAGCGAAATTTAATCACTTTTTGGCTTGCAATAAGCTTATTGGTTGCTGGATAAAATACAAATGGTCATATACAGGGTTCAACTGTATATTCGTGTCATAGACAAATGGACGCAACACAGATTTGTTGCGGGGAACATGTACTAACGAGGTACTGTTTGAGCTTCTCAATTTGGCAACTAATTTTCGAGTTTCGTGTTACGAAACATAAAATTGCTTGCAAATATGTGCTCTAATGATCCCAACTGTATTTGATATCTTGTATATGTCATTTCTTGGCAATTGTATCCCTTGAGCGGTTATCGGAAAGCCCTCTGGAAGATCTGGAACATCCGTAAGAGTAACCAATTCTAAAAGTTCATCCCAGAGCTTCGTGATTTTTTCGTAACCATTCACTCTGGCGAATAGTAGGTGCAATCAGTAAATGTCTTCAAACCAGTATCTAGAAGAGAAATTAATTTTGTGAATGTGTCAAGATGTTCGGAAAAGTATCCGCTCAAGAGATTTATGGCACTCTAGGATTTGAAGGATGATTTCCTACGGACTCTAGCGAATTGCTGCTGTACCATAAATAAGGCACATGCACTGCAGTCTGAAGAATTGGAACGGGGTTGGAGTGCAGTCGTTTCAAGGATAGGATATTACGATACGATGCAGTTGCTATTTAGATGGCATGAAAAACAACTTATCGTAAAAGATGCAGATACGGTGAGTTCGTTCTATTATTGTGTTAAAAAAAACTGACTTCACTAAATACTTTCCAGGATCATAAATATATATATCACTGATATAAATTTTAAATCCTGGAAGTGTAAATACATTGCATGTATTCATTTGATATCTGGGTGTATTTATGCGGTGCTTACTATGCTGAAAATTACCTCAAGTTGTAGCTGCTTGCTAACGGATTTTTGGATGCACAGTAGAGCTATCACCTTCTATCTCCAGGACTAAAAATGTTTTCATCTATGGATATGAAAATATTGACAAATAGATGAAGACATGTTTCTTCCATAAAAGCACTGCCGGACAGTGGGAGATAGAATGGAAACACACACACACACAATCAATAGTAAATGTCTTTTGTGACCTCCAAATGCCCCAGGAATGGTTCTCCGGAAGATCCGGAACATCCGTGAAATGGTCAATTCTAAAAGTTCACCCCAGAGCTTCGCGATTTTTTCGTAGCAATCCATCCTGGCGAATTGTGGGTGCAATCAATAGTGAAATTTTTCTGTGACCTTCAAATGTCCCAGAAACGGTCCTCCGGAAGATCTGGCACATTCATAAAAATGGCCAATTCCAAAAGTTCGACCCAAAGCTCTGCGATTGTTTCGTAATAATCTATCCTGGTGAATTATGGATGCAATCAGTATTGATGATTATGTGGTCACAAAATACTACAAAAACGGTCCTCCGGAAGATCCGGAACTTCCGTAAAATGGTCAATTCCAAAAATTCATCCCAGAGCTTCGCAATTTTTTTCGTAGCAATTTATCCTGGTGAATTGTGAGTGTAATCAATAGTGAAAGTCTTCTGTGACCCCCAAATGCACCCGAAATGGCCCTCCGGAAAATCCGGAACATCCGTGAAAGTGACCGATTGAACAAAAAAATCATTCCACAGCATCGCTATTTTATTCACAACCATCCGTACGGACGAATTGTGTGCGTAATAAATTGTATTTTTTTTAAATGGCTCCAAACAACCCTCCGGGAAATCCGAAACATCCGTAAAAGTGGTCAATTCTAAAGGTCCATCTCAAAGCAAATGTCAAAGAAACTGTTTGAATCAGCGAATTGTTTATGCAATCAATAGTGAAAGTCTTCTGAGACCCGAAATGACCACATTACGGTCTTCAGGAAAACCGAACATCGGTGAATTAGGTTAATTCTTAAAAAAAAACATCCCAGAGCTGGGCATTTTTGTTAGCATTCAGAACGATGAATTATGAGTGGAGTCAATAGTGAAAGTCGTCTGTGACCTACCAAAAGTTAATCACAATTGATTTTTTAGAAACATTGTTAATGGCATGTAACGTCTGCAATCGACAAGACAGGCAAAAAGATCCAAGCTGTTCTGTTTTACATTTAATTGTATCGATCGGCAGGTTTTTCCCTCATACTTTGAGTAGAACTGACCGATAAAGCCGATAAACAAATCATTCATTACCATCACAGTCGTAAAATCTGTTTCATTTATGAAAATAAATTTGGCTAAAAACCAAAAAAAAATGGATTCTATCCAATAAGATCGAAATCGGGTGAATGAAAGAACACGTCACGATATGGACATACCTCCATGAGTGGTAGTGCGAATTTCAGCTCACCTGATGCAGATGGGATCGATTTCTCGCTTAACTTTTCAAAAGGACCTAAGTAGCATATTTTCATGAATTAATTTGAGTACTGCAATCAAAAGCTTTCATGTTGTTCTGATGATTGCGCTATTCAAATTAATTCATGAAATAAATGTTACTTAGGACCTTTTGAAAAGTTAAGCGAGATTTGGTTTTCAATATGATCATGACGAGACGAGTATAACGTCGTGCACGGGTCGATATTTTATTTATTTATTTATTTCGTCAACCGACGTAGACTAGTACAAATACATATACATGTTTTTTTTTTCTTTCGTAATGCTATAGTAGATTATGAAATACAATAAAAAACATTAAAAAAAAATATTTTTTTTTGCTAAAGTTGTTTGTAATTATGAATTTAAACTGTTGAATTTCTTATGTTTGTTTTTTGAAAATATTGTTTAATGTTATGCCGAGACATTGTTAAATCAATAGCTTCGCAGTGTTGATTATAAACAGCCATCATTCGGTTAAGAGGTCCAAATTTGGCATAATTTGTTCGGCGGTGATTAGTGAAAAATAATGTCCTATGTCGAAGTAGCCGAGAAGGCATGTAAAAATTTAATTTCGACAAAATTTCAGTTGAGTCAACACGTTGAGATACTATATCGTTAACAAATGAAAACGTTGCAAACTCTCGATGCTGTTTCAATGTTTGTATGTCTTTAAGCATGCAACGTGATTCATAAGATGGAAGAGGAAATGACGTCCAACCTAATTTACGAAGAGCGTATACTAGACATTGTTTTTGTACTGATTCTATTCTTTCTTCATGTGTGGTTAAGCTGATTATACAATCAAGCCATGTGGTGAATTTCAAATTCATTACACGGTTTTCTACTCCTATTATCAAAAGTTCAAATCTAGCGTAATAATTGTCGTACAATGCTGAAATTAAAGTCGATTGTTAAGCATGAGTAAGCAAACGATCTACGGATGTTTCATCCCCATGGGCATTGTGGTTCTCTCAATTCGAGCTCTGGAAAAATCACTAGAAAAAGCACGTGGTTTCCAAGATGGCCGATTTGTGGCTTTGTTGTATAACCACCTTAAGTAAGTAAGGCGACCATACAATGCTACAATACTCCAGTAGCGGAGTTTGGGGCAAGTGTGCCATAGGGGCAAGTGAGCCACCCGGCATTTATTCAATAAAATATGTATTGAACGACCCAGCCGGTACACAGCTAGATTCGATCGTATTACCAGACATAGTGTACGGAATTTTGTATAGAATTGTCAAATCTCCACTTTTTTATGATCAATTTTATAATGCGCATCAAAATTGCGTGCAATTTTATAATATTCCAGCCAATTCAAATAAGTTGTCAGACTACATACAAACAAAATATCGAGAAAGTGTATATTGCAGTGTGGAATAGAATGAAAGAGTATTTGTATCTAGCGATGACTCAGTCAAAAAAAAAAATTTTTTTCGAAGAAAAAGTTAATTTATGAAACTTGTTAATGTTGGGGCAAGTGTGCCACCACTAGTAGGGGCAAGAGTGCCACCACTAGTAGGGGCAAGAGTGCCACCTACTATGTTCGTTATTTTTCTCGAGAGTGAAGCTGTCAAAAACGTAAACGCAGTTGTTGTGTTCACAGTAAAGCAGGATGGTGCGTAAATACCAGCGAATTTCGACCCGAAAAAGTTGGCCAGCGGCCAGAATGGAAGCGACAGTGCGGTCCGTAACCGAAAAAGGTAGTTCGGTGAAACGAGCTGCTGAAGAACACAAAGCTCCAAGGAAGACTCTTGCCAAGTACCTGAAGCTCAACGAAAACACTCCCGGCGCCAGCTTGGAGATGAGTTTGGGTTGTTTTCAACGCGCGGCAGGAGGAGGAATTGGTTAGTTCGGTGAACTCGGAGGAAGTTCGGTGAACTCGGCGCCGATGTACGTCGAATAAGATGCATCCGGATGGGCGAGATGATCCTCGAGCTGAAGCGGGGCGTTTCGCAAAAGGGCGCCGCCTACAAGAAGTTGGCGGAGGAAGTCCTAGGCGAGACGGTTTAGGTGAGGGCACTCACGACGGAGGTGAATCTAAGGGCTAAAGACCTGGACGAGATCACTGAAGTCGAAGAGCTCGTCACGTTACAGCACTGCCGTTCGGCTACGGAAAGGTCCATCAGGTTAACGTCAACGGCACATCAACTGGAGATGGCGTCGAAGCTTGCGAATCGCCTGACAAAGAAAACGACGAAAACCTGATGGAACTCAGCAGTTATGTACCTGTGGATTCGGTTGCTGCAGTTGATGATAAAGAAAACTGTCCGCCTGGAACCTCGAGTGCTTCATACGAAGGATTTGCAGTTTCTCCAGAGGCCATACATCCGCTACCCAAGACACAAACCCGAAAGGTGACCCGAAAGAGGAAAGAAAAGGCAACAGTGCTCACATCAAGCCCGTATCGTACGGCTTTGAAGGAGTCCCAGGCATCGAAGGATATAGAAACTATCAAGAAAGCCAACAAGAGACGTCAGAAACCCAATACAAAGCAATCTACGAAGCGCAAACGTGTAGTTGATGACGACTCACTTGAAGATTTCTTATGTGATCTGTGCGGCAAATGTTTCCTTCTATCTGAGCATGGTAAGGGGTGGAACAAGTGTGGTGCATGCCATGCTTGGTTTCACGAATGTTTCAAAGATGAATGTCCAACGTGTACCCACTAATCGGCAATGATCCGAAGGTGACTTGACTTTTCTTTAAAACTAGTATGGACTTCGTAGTCATGAAATGATTGTTTTGTTATCGTTGAAGTTGCTTTTGTTTTGTTTTGCTTTTTTGAATAAAAAGACGAAATCAAGAAAACCATTAATTATATTCAATCCCATGACACGCTATTCACTAAATAATGATTCTCCATTTGAAACGTGGACAATTTTTCCGTGCAGAAACCAGAACCGTAAACTTCCAGGGTTCACAGATTCAACCGCTGAACGTTGAAAAATGAAGGAAATTGTCAATCCTCCCCGCTATGTCACACTTTTTGTATGAGAGCTCAAAAAACAGTGGTATTGACCATCACGTTTCCTCGCTACTTATGCCTGACATGATTTATGGACGATCCCAAACGACCATTTTTTACGTTGCTCAATATTTGAATGACACTTTTGTAATGTAACGAAAATAGTTGTATCAAAAATATTTATTGAAAATTTGGTACGTACAATAAATCTTTTTTTTTTCAAAGTCACACCCAATAACGGTTAACTTAAAAATGTATGAAAATGATTCCTTTTGGGTACCTCTAGCATGTACCAGTGCCATACCTGCTAAAATATTAATTTTTGCTTTAAATTCTTTGATATTATCTAGGTGGCCGTCTTGCCCCATATGGGTGGCACTCTTGCCCCGTAGCCCAAAAAAAACTCGTTATTTATAACCATTTTTAAAACGCTTCAGAAATAGCTTTTTTGCATTTATTTTTTCTGGGACTCAATCATTAGTGAAAATTGGTATTGAAACCATATCCAAGTTTTAACAAAGAGTTTTTCAAAAGTTACTGAACAAAGTGCTTAAGGTGGCACACTTGCCCCAAATTCCGCTATGGATCGTACATATGAAATATATAGTGTTTTGATTGTGTAGGGATCCTGAAAGTTGAAACAGAAGCGCTTGATAAAGCCTAGCATATTATTAGCTTTATGAATGATTGTGTTATAGTGATCAACAAGAGTTAGTTTTGAATCTAAAATCACTCCTGAATCCCTAACTCTTTCACTTCATTCTACAGTTTTGTTTCCTAGTACAATTTGTGTATGTTGTGTTGTTCTTTTTCTGCTGAATGATATGATGTTGCATTTCTTTACATTTAGTTGCAATAGGCTTTTTCTGCACCATGTATAAAACATCTGTATTTCATTCTGGAATACGATAATGTCGCCTTCATTTTTTATTTCCGTAAATAACTTTATGTCATCGGCATAAATTAAAAGCTTTAAATGTTTGAGAATGAGGGAAATGTCATTTACATACAATATAAATAAAAGAGGGCCAAGATGGGAGCCTTGTGGAACTCCTGAAGTGACTTGAATGGGATTGGATTTCTTTCTATTAAATTTAATTATTTGTTGCCGGTCTGTGAGGTAAGATGCAAGCCATCTAAGGAGTCCTGGCTCAATTCCAATTTTTTGCAATTTAAAGAGTAACAATGGAATGTCAATGCGATCAAACGCCTTGCTAAAGTCAGTGTACAGAGCTTCCACGTAGTTACCATTATCCATCGCATAAAGAGTATAATCAATGAATTCAATTAAATTTGTAGGGGTTGAGCGACCTTTAAAAAATCCGTGCTGTTTATTTGTAATTCTGTTTTTAAGTTGTGAAAATAATTTTTCATTAATAATAGATTCAAAAAGTTTGAGAATGCAAGAGATAATGGCTATTCCACGGTAATTAAGAATGTCCGATTTTTTGCCCGATTTGAAGATGGGCACAAGGTAAAATTTGCTTCCAGTTTAATCTACTTAGCTTATGTCTTATGTTGTCATAGTTTGCTTGATGGTAATCAAGGACTTCTTCGAAGTCACAGTCGCTGGGTTTTTGATAATCATGAACAAACAGAGAATATTGAGAGAGAAAAGCTATTGAAGAGCTATTGAAGCTGTGTGGAATGTTTCGTTTTTTCCATAAGGGATTCAATGATTCTGACACACAAAAATCTTCCTGTATATTCGTTAAAAGAAGGTCTAGGTAGCAGTTTTGTTGATTCTTAATATGATTGATTTGGTTAAGCCCTAAGCTGGCTATTCTATCAAATATAAACAGTAGTGTTTCATTTTCCCCAACAACTGGAAGTAGGATTTGCTCATTCTCTGAATCCGGAATAAAGTCGGATTAAAATCTCCATAAATATGTACTTTGACTTCAGGTGGAAGTTGCGATAAAATTTCTTCCGCAGTTTTTAAAAAGCTTTCATAAGAAATTGTTTGCGCATGGTCCGGTGGAAAATACACAGAAGAGAAAACATGGGTTTCTCCTGCAATATTAGATTTCACCCAGACGTGTTCAAAGTTCTTGTATTTTTTGGTAGTTATTATTTCTGAATCAAAATTTGTGGAGATTGCAATTAGAACTCCACCGCCAGACTTTTTGTTAGATTCTGAGAAATCGCGGTCATCCCTGAATACATTAAAGCTACTTCCAAAAAGTTCTTCATTACTTCCTGACGCTTTCATCCCAGCTGGTTTCAGTTGCCAAAATAACCGAAAAGGACGAGCTTAAAATGTTATTATGAATTTCCATAATTTTGGCTGGGCTTTTCATGCGATTGAAATTTTGACAATATATCAAAATTTCAGTCGCATTCTGTTTTGGTGAAGAAGTTTTTGGAAGTACGTCGGTTGTGAAAATATTTACCTCTTTCTCGTCGAAATGAGTCGTTACTTTTGAAAATTTGGATTGTAAAATTTGTTGACGCTGTCCCTTAGGGGAAGGGGGGGCAATATGCCCTAGCTAAGCAAACACTGCTCTATTGTCTTATTTGCAACGCTATTCATGGGTATTTTTACATTATGCATCAGTTAAACAAGATAGCTAGTTGATGCCATTCAAAAATTGTCAAAAATCTCAATCATATTGATAATATTCACATTTCAAAAAAGTGGTGATAATTTGTTGCCGGAAAACTCATGAGGCAAAACGCCTTTCAGCTGGCGGCTCCTAGGGAACAAAGTACCACGCGTTGGCGAATCAGCATTCTAGTATGGATAGTCCGTGGAGACGCAAGTACTTTGTAGGTTATTGCCACTAGGACGTTTTGCCTCGTCAAAATGTTAGATGTTTCTTCAAAATTTGGAAATGGTCGGTTTTTCCGACCTTCCCATGCACTATTTTGAAACTTTCTTAGCCTATCCTACATAATTTTAGATCTAGTTTTGTTACGGACATATTAATGACGGTAAATATGAGGGAAACCACAAAAGGCGTTTTGCATCGGGGGGGCGTTTTGGGGCCTCTTCCCCTATGTGTTGCAGATGTTGTATTCTCAGGTTACTAAGATGACGACGGTAAGATTCCAGATCATCAGTTGTCGCCTTCTTAGAAACGCCATACTCCGCATGCACATCGAAGAAGATTTTCCGAAGTTCCTCATCTGTGGTTGGAAGCCCTTGTGATGCCAGGTTGATTTTGATGTTGATGGGTGTCATTCCTTCATGGCAAAATGATGACTCCTTGTCATACAAATATGCCAGATAAAGACGCACGATATACATTATTTTCGGGTCCCGTAATCGAGCCTTCAGGAAACGTCCGTCTCCGTCAGCTGATTGTTGAGTCAGGCTAACTATAGGTGGACGCATTGGGTCAATTGACCATGCTGACGCTGAATTTGTCGTTGTTGTGGTTGCATCAGCAATTTCCATTGGTAGCTGTTCGAGGTTAATGTCATTTGAAATTTGTTTGTTTTGCCGGTAGGATTTATAGTCTCGCCCTTCCTGAAGTTGATGAATTTGGGGATCGAGAGGCCTGCTATTGGATGGTCGATGGTTGATGGAGGACCTACAAATTGTTTCTTTGCATTGGCCAACAGTTGTTTGTCCGAATCATGAAAGCGTCCGTGAACAGTTTTTCCATTTGGATTTTTTGTTTGATTTATACTATTTTTTGAATGATGAAATTGTTGTTTTCTTCGTTTACGGTTTCGTCTAGCCTTTGCTGCAGCCTTTTCCTGAAGTCTACGAGTTCGTTGTTTGGCATCATACGTAGACCAGTCCGGCCTCCAGCAATATTTGTTTACAAAAAATCGCCAACCAGATAATGATTGGTCATTTTCTGGCAGGTCCAAGTTGCTTTTTATAGTCTGATCCTCGGTTAATTCCTCCTCTAGAGTCATCAGATGTGGTGTATGAGTATCTTTGACGTAATTTTGTTTGATATCAGACACAGTTGTGGCAACACATTTCCTTTCCTCGAGAATTTCCAAAAGCTTTAAGTCAGATGGAGATGATGATGATGTTTCGGCCAAATTTGAAAAAGCTGTTATATTATTTGCTATACTCGATAGCCGTTCATCCAATAATTTTGTTATTTGACCTGACAGAGTTAAATGCGATTCTCTGATGCCGGTCATAAAGCCTGTCCACGTTAAATTTCGGACACCCATCTTTCAATGCGAATTTTTAAAAAATTCACACATCACTGACACGATCCATATTTATAACAGATGAATCTCTACACTTCATGTGATGTTTTCAGCATGTTTTAATTCTCGTCTAAGTTCATAATATGGCAAAAAATCACTTGGAAATTATTCAAGTGTCCGAAATTTAACGTGGACAGGCTTTAGTAATTTGAGCCTGTGAGTCATTCGACTTCACGTGCTTGTCAATTACACTGCATATGTTCGCATTGGTTTTGGTTATTCCTACCAGCGTGTCTTTTACGTCGATCAGCTGGTGCTCTATGTTGTCAAATAATTCTGCCACTAAGCTAAACTTTTTAAGGTCAGCAGCGATGCGGTGGTTGGTGTTCGTTTGCGCATGAATAGCATCCACCAGTTGTTCTTGTTGATAAAGTAACTTTCTCACATCGGCTTCTTTCCGTAAGATGTCTTGGCAGTTGGCGCACATGGGCACCATAAATGCGGTGATCATATGTTCGCAATGTCGTTGAACACCGATGCAGGCTGCATGGTATTTCTTATCACAAAATTCACACTTCCATAAAAAGCGGTCGTCGTTAATGTTGCACGAAATTACACCGCACGAAATAATTAAAGATTCTACGTGACACAATTACTTAAAATTTACGAACGCGGTTCAGTTAAAGTGGATTAAGTTAAAAGTAAAATATAGTTACTACGCCGCGCTACTGCACGAGTGGTTACGCGGCGATAAAAAAAATAAAATTAAATAAGTGCGGAGGAAGTTGGAAACACAACCGCACTCGTCAACCACTCGTGAGGAAAAAAATAAGGAATAGTGTCCACCATTAAATTCACTGTAAACATTCTTCTTGTCCTGTAACTCAGCAGCATCGGTCGGTGCATTACATTGGATTATTGTAAGATTTATACAAATGTTCTAAAGCTGATAAAGATTGTTTTCTCATTGAGCGGTCAGTTTGCATTGAGCATTATTCAAGTGCGGACTTTTTTCTGTCGTTGGTTGATTTCTATTTATTAAGTTTGTGTGTTTTTTTTTGTGTATTACGTGTTATCCACGGGTAAACCGTTTTTGTTCGATGTAGTGTTTTGCTCAAGAAGCAAACCTCAGCGTTTCCTCCGTGTTTCCGCGATTTTCCACGCGTTTTGGCTTTACGGACCGGATTCACCCTTAACAAGAGAGCGATAAAGACCGCTGTTTTTAACTCCTTCCTGCCTGGAGTGGGTGGAGGAAGAAGAGGTCGCGTTCTGTGCTATTTGGTAATCGGATGGCCTATTTCGGGTACGAAAAGCTCCAAAACCTAGTGCTTTTCCGTGGGTGCTTAGCGGGTTTGAGTACATTCGCACCCGAAGTTTACCCCAGCTTTTGGGGTTGTCTGCGAGGTCTGGGGGCCCCCTCCTGGGGGAGGACCATCTCTCCATAAACGTTTTTTATCCAGAAAAATATACGGAGTCACACTGGACGTTTATGGATCCTAGGAACATGGAACATGGAGATTTAATTGTGCTCGCCTCCAAGGAGTAGACGGGAAACCTCTCCCTTCATGATAAAGAAGTATATCCATCGTGCATTGGGAAGCTTCACACAAAAACACTATGAGTGTCGAATGGTCATCCAGGACGTCAAAACGAAGCAGTGGGAAGATTTCCTTGATTCCATCAATTCGGCCCAAGCCACCACCTTCAAAAATTCTTCCAGTATTTTTTTTCGAGAATTTCTGCATGAAAATCAATGGGAAATAAATTGCATTGAAAATTCCCCTTGAATTTATTCTATATTTTCTATAGGGATTTTAACCAGAAGTTTCTTCTCAAGTTTCTTTCTTTTGAAATTGTCTCAAGAAATCTTTAAAAACTCTTTTGAATAATCCCACAATAATCGAAATTCGGTAATTTATTTCAATGAAAACATCGGTGTTCTGAACAATTACGGATGTTTCGTTAATTTTCCGCAAGTTAATTGGACACTGTAAATAAAATTACTGAGTTTCGATGATTTTTTAATAATTTACAGAAAACTGAAAAGTATTGTCGATGAAAATGTGAAAGAGCTGTATCACCGACTTTGGTGAAATACTAAGCTGAAATATCGGTTAAATAAATTCAAAACATTATGAAGGGAACTAGAATTGAATGAGTAAGTTTTCCCTAATGAATTTCGAAATCCCGAAGTCAAAGTCATTCTCTGCTCGAAATTACCTGAATTACCCGAGAGACTTCCGAAAGAAACCGATGAGGAGCTGGAGAAACTTCCAAACGAACTCTTTAAGAAATTTCCTGAATAATTGCGATGAAACTTTTCTGGAAAAAAATCCGAAAGAATTTTTGTAAGAACTACTAAAGGAAACCATGGAGAAACTTCCGAAAGAAATCCTTGAAATAACCTCAGAAGGAAGGAATTTTTGGAGGAACTCCTAGAGAAAGTAGGAACTTATAAGGAACTTTTGAAGAAATTCTTGAAGAAACTTCCTGAGGAACTGCTTGAGGAAGTTTGGTGGAATTTGTTAGGAGTTCTGGGAAGATTACCTAGATCTGTATGCCAATCGAAATTTTACCGGCGACGGCGTGATAGATCATTTTCATCCAGAGGCGAATCCAATCCAAATTTCTAGAGAAGCTTCCCAAATAACTCCTGAGGGAATTCGCAATTTGATTCTTGAAGGAACTTCAGAAGAAATTCTTTAAAAAAAACTTCCTAAGGAATTGTTGGATAAATTTGGATGGATTTTTTTTAGGAATTCCGGGAAGAACTCTTGAAGAGGAGGAATTTCTGGAGAAGCTTCCTCAAGGATTTCTGGAGGTACTTTCAGACGTATTTCTAAAAAAAATTCTGTATTAATTCCTGAAGGAACTTTCGGATGAATTCATGGAGGAACTTTCGGAGAAATTCCCGGGGGAACTTCCGGACGAATTTCTGAAGAAACTACTGGAGAAATTCCTGGAGGAACTTCCTGAAAGATTCCTGAGAAACTACTGGAGAAGTTCTTGGATGAACTTCCGGAAAAAAATCTAAAGGAACTTTCTAGCGAATTTCTGTAGAAACTTCTGGAGTAATTCCTGAAGGATATTCCGGAGAAACTTTTTGAGGAAATTCTGGAAGAATTCCAGGAGGAACTTGCGTAGTGGTTTCTGGAAGAACGTTCAGAATTTTTCCGTTTAATTTCTGGTGCAACCTATGGAAGAGTTCTTGGAAGAAATCCTTGGGAATTCCTGGAGAAACTTCCTGAAGGATTTTTGGAGGAACCGCGAGAAAAATTGCTGGGGGAACTTTCGAAAAAAGTCCTGCAAAAATTTCCGGAGGAATTGCTGGTTGAACTTCCGGAAGAATTCCTGGTTGAACTTCCGGAGGAATTCCTGGAGGAACATCCCAACTAGTTTCTGGTGGAACCTCTGTAAGAATTCCTGGGAGAAATTCCGAAGGAATCCAGAGGAATTCCTGGAGTAAATTTGGGAGGAATTTTTGGAGAAACTTCCGGAAGAATTCCTGGAGAAACTTCCGGAAGAATTCTTGTTGAAACTTTCCGGAGAAATTCCTGGAGAAACTTTCCAGAGGTACCTTCGGAGGAGTATTTGGAGGAAAGTCCAGAGCAATTTCTTGAGGAACTTTCTAACGAATTTATGGAGAAACTTACTCCGGAATTCGTTGAAGAACTTCTGAATAAAATCCATATAAATTTTGGCGCTTGAAACAATTTCATGCCGACCCACGCCGCCGCCACCGATCACCAACGACGTGACGCCGCCCGGCCGCCGCCGCTGGATGGAAATGATCTATCATGCCGCCGACGGTAAAATTTCAATAGGTGCACATTGTCATCGTTTAACTGACGTTCTGATCAGTTTATTGCGGAAATCCTCCGCTCCGAATAGTTTTTTGCGGAAGTCCATCGCTCTGAAAAGTTTTCCCTTTCGGTCGGTTTTATGGATCGATGTTATGCGCTAGGGTTGGGTTTCCTATCTGACTGCAGCGAATTAACTCTAGAGAACAGCGCGACTCAACAATTGGATTCTTGGACATCCGTACAGTCACAGTTGGCCACCCAGCCAAAGTTTATCGATGGAGACTGCCCACCGCGGAAGTCCGCGATTGATGTCCTGTTTTGTCGACCTGCTCAATTTTATGAACCAACCAAATATTTAACGCATTTTAAAGTGCGTAGTTTTAATTTTCTTTGATAATTATTATGTACTTTTCTGCTTGCAAAAGGTCCCTATAGGGTTGGGCTTTCAGCGCTTACTCCTGTCACTTGCTTCTGCAGCACTGGCAATATCATGAGAGCTGAAGAACTAAACGTCATTTCAAATTTCACAGAAATAAAGAAAAAATAACCGCAATAATCCACCTAGCTGTGATGGTGCCTTTCTCGTGTATTAGAACACAAGAAAACACAAAAGTAACAAGAAAAGCACATAGGAGAGGTCAAAATTGCACTTTATGCAGATTGATTCAGTTATATCCATTAATTAACATTTATTTGCGTTCATTTGAATGCATTGTAGCAGTTTTTGAAAAAAAATCGATTTCGAATTTTTTTTTTCCAAGTTCTTTGCGAAAAATGGGGAAAACGCAATTGCCGATTGGGCCAATTTTCAATAACGAAAAATAAAGTAGGATTTCGCGTCGAATGCAACCTGTTGCAAGCAAATCGGATAAGTCTAAATGCAAAAAAGTGTGTCTCATTTTTTTGTACACACACACATACATACATACAGACATCACCTCAATTCGTCGAGCTGAGTCGATTGGTATATAACACTATGGGTCCCCGAGCATTCTATCAAAAGTTCGGTTTTGGAGTGATCCTAAAGCCTTTACGCATACGTATATGTACACGAAAGGCAAAAATTGAACGGCTTCTACTTTAAGGTATAATAATTTCATTGAAAAACAAAAATAACTTTTGTTTCTTATTTCCAATACACAAGACAATTTTTTGTTTGAGATCTACAACGGGGAAGGGTAATTTGGCCGAAACCCATTCGGCCGAAAGCCATTTGGCCGAATGGCTTTAGGCCGAAAGTTGTTTGGCCGAATATACCATTTGGCCGAACAGACCATTAAGTCAAAAGCCATGTGGCCGAAAGCGTCATTTGGCCGAAAGGGTCATTTGGCCGATTGGCTTATTTGGTCGAACGAGTCGTTTGGCCGAAAGGGACATTCGACCCAAAAGGACCACATGGCCGAAAGGGTCATTTGGTCGAAAAAGTCGTTTGACCAAAATGGTCATTTGGCCGAATAGATCATTTGAAAAGTGAGAAATTATTAGAAAGAAAAGACACGTATTTATTCTCATTTCTCACTTCTCACTGTAAAAAATGAGAAGCTTGAAGTGAGTAGTGAGACGTCTCACCCCTGATTTCTCACTTCTCACTGTCAAAAGTGAGACGTCTCACTTCTCACTCCTCATTTATCACTTCTCGCTGTAAAAAGTGGAAGCGTAAAGTGAGTAGTGAGGCGTTTTACTACTCACTTTGCGATCCTCTTGTTTTACAGAAGTGATAAATGAGAAGTGAGAAGTGAGACGTCTCACATCTCACTCTTTATTTTTCATTTCTCACTTCTCACTGTAAAAAGTGAGTAGTGCGAAGTGGGTAGTAGGACGTCTCACTTCTCACTCCTCATTTCTCAATTCTCACTGTAAAAAGTTAGTAGAAAGAAGTGGATAGTAAGACTCTCACTATTCATTTCGTGCTTCTCACGTTTGACAGTGAGAAAAGAAAAATGAAGAGTGAGAAGTGAATGATCTTTCTTCTCATTCCTAATTTCAAATGACCTATTCGGCCAAAATACCTAACCGTCCAAATGTCTTATTCGGCCGAATGACCCTTTCGGCCAAACGACCCTTCCGACCAAATGACCCTTTCGGCCAAATGATCTTTTCGGCCAAACGACCCTTTCGGACAAACAACCCTTCCGGCTAAACGACCCTGTAGGATACCTGCACCAGCGATGATAGCTCAGCGGAATAGGTGGTATGCTCGATGGGTGGTACTTCCATGGACAATAATAATCGTACACACGGCACTTAGCAAAAACACACTTTTATTGAAACGGGGACTCTAACAGGCTACATGTATTTCGACTTAACTCTAACAAAAAAACTTATAACTAAACACGTATAATCGGCCTCGCAGGACCGTTTCCGACTGTGGATGAAATAGGACTAACTAATCTCCTGATTTCTCTAATGTCTCCAACCCGAGCAATGTGGTGAGTTTGGTACTACCTAAAAGCTATGATAGCCCATATCTCCTGCTCAAATCACCTAGCCGATGTTATCACTCTCCTATCGCCTATCTCATATCAATGACGTCACCAAAGGCACGATCGAAAGGGAAAGTGATCGTTGGCCTAGGTCATGTACGTTTGGCCGGCCGTCGAGCAACCGATAGAACAAAAGCCATCTGCAATGATCTATCACTGATCTGGCGACGGTTTGCTTTGCTGCTGTTGGTGGCTGAAACTACGAGATGCATAGGGTGGCTCTCACAGACAGACCTTTCGGCCAAATAACCCTTTTAGCCAAATTACCCTTTCGGCCTAATGACCCTTTCGGTCTAATGACTTTTTCAGCCTAATGACCCTTTCGGCCAAATCACCCGGGCCTAGTGACCCTTTCGGCCAAACGACCTTTTCGGCCAAACGACCCTTTCGGCCAAACGATCCTAATCGGACAAACAACCCTTTCGGCCAAACGACCCTTTCAGACAAAAAAAACTTTTAGCCAAACGACCCTTTCGGACAAATGACCTTTTCGGCCAAATGACTTTCGGCTAGATGGGTTTTGGCCTAATGGTTTGTTCGGCCTAGTGGCATTCGGCCGAATGGTTTCCTGCCACTGAGTATTTCCATTCCATTGTTGCATTGAACATGATAAAGGTACACAGTTAAAAATTCTGAAAATAACACGCCAAGGATATATTTAAACGCTTATTCATGTTTTCAATAGCCTCTAATTTTACATCTGCCTTTTTCTTGTATGTTATACAACCAAATATACACAGTTTAAAATTTGTACAGCATATATGATGTAACAAAAAGGCTCCGTTCGTTTTGACTCACTTTTTAAAATTACAGGCCGTTGTTACTATGGAGCTTGTGTTCAATATTGCATACAAGAAAAAGTTAGATGTAAAATTAGAGGCTATTGAACACAAAAATAAGCGTTTAAATATTTTCTTGACGTGTAATTTTCAGAATTTTTACTGTGTAGAAAAAGTTTTGCTATTTCTTCTGTTCTAAAAATAATGCAAAATGCTACAGCTTTTTTTAGGTTTCTGGAATCAATAAATTCATATTCAAAATATTCCTACCGATCGTGTACACGTTTCCATAAGCGTAACCTATCTGCTCTCTCCGAGAGAAAGCCTCGTTTACTTCATGAGCGCCATCCATCATCCAACCAGCCAGCGACGAGACGACCACGGCCAACTGCATCTTCCGGATTGCCAATTTCGACGTCGCCGCATCATCGCTGCGTCGGAATGCTTTTCTTCTGCACAAACTTCTCTGCGAAGTGCGGCGCCACCACGTTGCGGAGAGAAATCTTCGCCTGATGCGGATTGATCCACGCGGCGGCGCAACCGACGAGGACGACGCAACGTCGTCGGCCATCTCCGGCGTCTTTGCATTGATCAAAGCAAGCAGCATCGCGCGGCAGTGACCGCGCTTACGCGAACCAATCGCGTTTTGGTACTCGTTTAGTCAGCACCGTCCTCGTCGGTTAGTTCCACCAGCGTCGTTGAGCTCCTCAGGGCTTCGAGAGGATCGCGCAAAAACCGCGCCGATCCGTTGTTTTCTGAAAATCCATTCCCTTGTTACTGCATTCGTTGCTGTTCGTGGATCGTGTGGTAGTTTGTGGTACCGCGAGTTGTGGTGTGCGGTTTCTTGTGCGCGATGTCTGCACCGGTTACGGTCTGAATGCTTTTGTTTTCGGTAAAAATGTAAACGGTTCCTGGAAAATATAGTGAGTGTAGTAAAATTAAGTGTGTATTTGACAAAGCACGTTGAGGATATAATGACAAGGGAACAGAAGAATAACAAAGTAATAAAAGAAAACCTGTGAAACACTAAGGATACGCCGAAAAATTAAAAAAACCACATGGATATTTCTTTTATATTATTAGTATGAAACGTTTTAAAAGTTTCAGTCGATAATTCGAATTGTTACTTTTTAATTAAAGCAGACAAAAAAGAATACTGCCTTAATTGGATCAATACAAACTAGAGAGAGCACCATCCACTACAAATCAACTGTCTCATATTTTCTTAATTTCCGAACTATAAGGGAGGTTTTTTAAACACAAAAGCTCCAGTTACATAAGCTTAGAACCAGGAGCAGTAGCCCCACAAATTGATCCATTCGTGTTTCTATTTTTCCTCTTTTTAATATGAATTCGTCAGGCTGCCATTTGTTTTCATTTACTTCTCCCTGCGCCTGTGATTGCTTCTTATGCCAGCAAACTTTTGTGCTTTTGGTAAAGAAGCGCGGTGTGGTGGCCCCTCACGCAACGTGCTGAACCCAATTTCGGTTTTATTTTTTAGCTTTTGTATCAATCGCACCGGCGTGGTGTGGTGGCGAGGTTTCTACAGTCGATCACGTCGTGCGAAGTGTTAAGTACCGGAGAGGAGTAAAAGACTTGTGCGCAGAGGAGATTCAATAAGATTATCAGTGATTGCAAGAAGAAAGTTGGTTTATGAGCATAAACTATATTTTCTCTGTCTTTCTATATTTCTGTCTATCCTCTTCCATTTCCTTCGGCATAGAGTTTCGGCGATTAGGTTAGGTTTTAGTCGATTTGATTAACAGTTAATCTTTTCTTGCTTCCATGTGGGTATCTTGAACAGAATCGCTTGGGTACGTGATTTATATCAGTTCTAAAGTTATGAACGTCTGGAGCCGGATGGTGCAGCTTGTGATTTTCATACAATGTACATTCCGTTTTCTTACGGTTTCTGCAAGAAGAAAGTGAAAACTTGGAAGCACCGAATGACAGTGTAGTGATGAATTGGAGTCATTGCGTTTACCTTAGCTGAGAACGCTCTGTTTATGGTGTAGTTTTCATACTTTCCTAGTGTTTAGCAATCGGCAGTGCATGGTAATAAACCCAAAAGAGGATTAGTGAATTGCAAAAAGCTATGGGGCTTTGCCGGGTAGCGTGAAGATCGTACCATAATAGAGAAGTATGAAAAACACAACGAAGCAACTAGCATTCAAGTGCTCACAACTTGAAAAGTATAATAAATCAAAGCAAAACAAATGAGAAAACAAAGAAGTTTGGTGAAAATCACACGAAGTTAGTTTCATCTAGCGGAAAGCGGAGGCGAAAAACCGGAATTGAAAGTACATGACGGCGATAAAAGAAATATAAAGGAAAAAGTGAAGCGTGAAGTGAAAAATATTTGCACATGTTAAAACAAAAATAATAAATTTAAAATCAGTGACCACCATAGCTGGAGAAACCACCGATTCCGATTGGCAGAAAAAGTGTACGAAATTTTCCCAAATTTATGTGATAGGTGATCCTGATGAAGTGCATATTTTAAGATCGAAATATATTGCGTCTGCCGTCAACTAACAGGAGTGCATTACGCACATACGAATTGTCCATACACATACGCAATTGCAACCACAGATAAGACGCGCCCACTTGGCCCATTTCGTCTCACACCGCTATAAGTAGACCGGAACGACAGCCCAGCCGGAGACTGTTGCACTGCTGTTGCTGCCGCCACTACTGCTAGGGGGTCGTCCCTCTGGTACGCCGAACAAGGCGGCAGACCTTGCCAGCGCACAAAAGCAGAGCATACATTTTTTTCTCAGCAGGTTAATTAAATCGGTAAGTTTTGGGAGGTGTAGCTATTATTATTGTCAGTGGGGATCGGTACTGAATCGATGCGATGATGTCGAAAACACTCTCTGTGCCTTCACCATCACCACCGGTAGAGTTTGACCAAACTGTGCAGACTTTCATTAAGTCCCCCGAAACTAATTGAGCGGTTGCTTTCGAAAAAGGAAAGTCCATACCATGTTCAACGATTTGACAATAATCGACACGCTTCGAGTGGAATTGTAGGTTAATCGAAGAATAAATATGCCAATAAGTTATCAAACTGTGGAAGTAAATGATGCGAAACATAAATTTTTGCATTAAGCAAAAAAGAAATTTACCAATGACGCAAATCTCATCTGCCAAAATGAAGCACTTCTGACTCCTTCGGAAGAAAAACTTAATTTTTTTTTTGTTCAAAATCGTACTGGTGCCGCTTCTTTTTTTTCTGAAACATTATTAAAGAAATAATGCACCACAATAAAAAAAGTAGTCCCTAAATGAAAATGAGCGGGAACGAAGCATTTTATTATAGCTTGCTGGTACGGGCTACTACTCAAGGAATAAATTCATAAGTACTGTGCTAATAAATAGAACAAATTAATGATTCCGCTACTGAAATTTCTTGAGTAGTCTGAATAAAATTTCATAACAATAATAACACTATAACAACTAACTGTAAATTATTTTGTATTGCATAGGCTATACCTTTACTTACTTACTTATGGATCCTGTACCACCTCCGGTGGTGCAAAGGGCCGACTTGAAAGATCTCCATCCTGAGCGTTGCCCGGCTATCGCTTTAACCTGTTGCCAGGTTAGATTTCGGTCGACTTCTTTTATTTCTTTATTGAGGTTTCGCCGCCATGAGCCTCTGGGTCTGCCTCTGCTGCGATGTCCCGCTGGGTTCCAGTCTAATGCTTGTTTACAGGTTTCGTTTCCGCCCCTACGTAGAATGTGACCGACCCAGCCCCACTTCCGATCCCGAATTTCTGTTGCTATCGGCATCTGGTGACAACGACGATGGAGCTCGTTGTTTGAGATCCAGTTGTGAGACCACCGATCCCGAATTATATACCGCAGGCATCTGTTGATGAACACCTGCAGCCGTTGACTGTTCTTCACTTATACACACCATGTTTCGCTAGCGTATAACAGCACATTCACGTTAGAGTTGAAAATACGTATTATGGTGCGTTCACTTATCTGCCTGTTTTTCCAGATATTTCTTAAGCTCGCAAAGGCAGCCCTTGCTTTTTTGATCCGCGCGCCTATGTCGATCTTGGTACCGCCATATGACGCCATTTGGCTACCAAGATATTGGAAGCTTTCAACATTCTCCATTGCTTGCCCGGCTACTGTGAAACGGGAAGGGGTCACAGTGTTTACATCCAACGATTTGGTTTTGTTGACGTTGATAACTAAACCTGCCGAAGATAACCGCTCGGCAAGGTCGTTGAGCTTACTCTGCATATCAGAGCGGCGTTGCGCGAGGAGTGCAACGTCATCAGCCAATTCAAAGTCGTTTAGGTGCTTCATGGTTATAGGCTGCCATAACAGCCCGCGATTTGGTTCACGGTCAATCGCATCAGTAACGTTACTGTTCCTCATCGTCGATTACGATGAGGAACAGTAACGGTGATAGAATACATCCTTGCCTCACACCAGCTACGACCCGGATAGGGTCAGACAGGACCCCATTGTGCAGCACTCTACACGAAAAGGCCTCGTACTGTGCTTCGATGAGGCCGATGATTTTCTCAGGAACCCCCTTGCGTCTCAGGGCGCCCCACATATTCTCGTGATTGAGACGGTCGAAAGCTTTTTCGTAGTCAATGAATACCAAGTAAAGGGACTCTTGGAATTCGTTGACCTGCTCCAGAATGATACAGAGCGTGACAATATGATCCACACAGGATCCTCCGGCACGAAACCCAGCCTGCTGCCGCCGGAGAGTCGCATCGATCTACTCCTGAATCCGGGCTAGGATATCTTTGCATAGAACTTGGGAACGGTACACAGCAACATAATGCCTCGCCAGTTATCGCATACAGTCAGGTCACCCTTTCTGGGTACCTTCACTAAGACACCTTGCATCCAGTCGACCGAGTAAGTTGGCGTCTCTTCGCTCCTCTATCTTCCTCCAGGTCTCATCGGTGATCCATTGTTTTCTCTGGGTGCGCAGTTCGCCCAGATTGTTCTCGCTGGTGGAGATGAAGGCATTCTTGGACCGCCGTCCATTGGTCTTCCACGCTGCCACCTTCCGGAATATGTGCAGCACGCGTCTCCAGTTCTTCAACGAAGGACCGTTTCACCGTGGCTTCCAGTCGGCGTGTGTTGAACCGTCGTCCAACTCTCTCCTCCTGCCGACGAATCCGCGCAATGCGCAGGCGTATTTCGCCGATAAGGAGGTGATGATCAGACGCGATATCGGCACTACGTTTATTCCGTACATCAAGAAGGCTCCGTTTCCATTTTCGGCTGATGCAGATGTGGTGTATTTGATTTTCTGTGAAGCCGTCACGGGAGACCCACGTGACTTTGTGATCCGGTCGATGAGGGAAGAGCGATCCCTCGATCACCATGTCGTTATTACCACAACATTCTGCGAACAGATCTCCGACAATTTCTCCGAGACCATAATGCGCTCATGGCTCGAGTTGTCAGATCCGATCTTCGCATTGAAGTCGCCCAAACAGATCTTGATATCACCATTCGGAATTTTATCTACGACGGCATTGAGTTGACTGTAGAAGTGTCCTTTGTCTTGCAGATCGGCAGCATCGGTTGATGCATAACATTGGATTATAGTAAGGTTTCGGACCAGTGTTCTAAATCTGGCAACGATTATTCTTTCACTTATAGGTTCCCACTTCATAAGCGCAGAGTGTGCCTGAGCGCTTAGTAGGAAGCCAACTCCGCGATGCCGAGGAGCGTGGTCACCTCGTAAACCAGAGTATAGCAGAGCTTGTCCCGACGGCGTTCTGTATTCTCCAAAGTTTGGCCAACGGACTTCACTCAGTCCCAGGATCTCAAGCTTCATGCGGCGTGCCTCATTGGCAAGTTGTGCCAATTTACCCTGCTGGGCTAGGGTTAAAACGTTCCATGTTCCTATTCGTGTCCGTTGTTTCGCGCTAAGAATCGTCGCCGTAAAATCAGTCCGTATTCTTTCACTAGCGGATTCTCGAACAATTTGAACAGTAGTTTGGGGAACAGTAGGTTGTTGGCCCAAGGTTCCCTATCCACCGGAATGGGGCTGCCATCTTAGATATAGCTTCCGGGGAATAGCATTTCATACTCAACCGCTGGATGCCAGAACAGACGATGCTGGAGCCGCACCTCCTTGGTGAACAGACGCTCGATCAGTCGGGTAAAATTTGTTTAAAGTCCCACCCAACACCAGGACTAGGCTAGTGCGCTTTGAGGGGCACACGGTCGCTTAGATAGGGGCTGCTCGTGGACACATGCAGCTTTTCATAGAAGTTCAACAGAGCCCACCACATCCTAGGCAGACCCCACACGACGCACCCTCAGGCTACACTACCAGCTAAGTACGCAACCCTTAGCTGGCGGTCAATTGTCATCGGAAGACCCGTGAAAGCGTGAGTATTGGAACTTGTGAGGACCAGAGCTATGTTAAGCGCTCCTTCCCGGATGTCAGCTCACCATTTCGTAGCCATTACATCAAAAGAGATCCAAATTATTTTTTTACCGAAATGATCGTCTTGACGGGGCATGTGGTGGGGTCACAATTGCCATTAATAGACGTATCAAACGTAAATTATATTCTTCGTTTGAAAGTTTTCGAAACCTTGGGAGTTTGTGTTTTATGTTTAATTAGGAAAAATAAGATTTTTATTCAAACGTATCCATAGAGTAACCGTGATATACAATAAACTGTTTTAATCTTTCTTGGTCGTCCTATTTCATCCAAACTTTCCTTGAGTTTAAGACTTGAAATCTACAGCTACAAAATGGTTTTTTTTCCTTAGGTTTCCTTAGGCAAGGTAGTTTTGGGATATTCTGGGTTATCTAAACTTTCATTGAGTTCGGGACTTGAGATCTACAGCTGCAAGTAAATCTTTTGTCAGTACTCAAAGCTTCAATATGCATTGAATAATATCCTTTACAACTCATGGGAGGTCAACAGATATCGTAAGACAGTTTCTGGACATTCTGGGTTATCCAAACTGTCGTTGAGTTCTGGACTTAAGATCTATATAAAGCGACAAGAAATTTTGTTTCAGTAATCAAAGCTTAAATATGGATCAAATTATATCCATTACACCTCCTGGAAGATCATCAAGTATCGTAAGGTTATAAGACGAGTCCGTATTATCTCATTTCAATCCACCACTTATCTGTTGAAGCTACAATCAAATTGTAGCCCCTATGTCACACTTTTTGTATGAAGCATCTGAAATTTTTGTATGGATTGTCACACTTTGGGCAACCCCCTCCCCCTCTAATGGTTACGTATTTTATGGTTGCTCCATTACAAAATGATCTTTCAAAGTAGCGTTTCTAGGCTCTCAATGTCTTGAAAAATGTTCAAACCTGTTCATCACATCTATTGGAAAGTCTCGCTGACGGAAGCGTTAGCGATCTTACGACGTTTGTTGGGAGGACTTTTTGCGGGTTTGTCTTCAACGTTTTGCAATACCGACCGTTGAAGATGAAACTAGAAGTTTTATTATTTGAAACCCTCACGTTACGGGGACTTCAAGATAATAAACGTCTTGCAAATGATTTGCTTTAGTTAGAATCGTCCTGCAGCACAAGCCAATTCTAATTCCAAAGCTTGAGCTGACAATGTTGCACCTGCAGTACACGTACAACACAGGAACTTATTAATTGGAGAGCACAGCACAAGGTAGAATTACGACACTGAAACTTCCTCACGCCGGAGGAATACCTTTTCGGATGAATGAGGACTCGACCGATCAGTCTATATTGGCTCGATAAGTACTAGTCTATATTTACAAATTGATTTTTCTTTTATAATACAAATCTCGCGCTTAGTTTCATAGGGGCGTAACTGTATTTAACTGTAGTTAACTGCTGATCCTAGCACAACTGAGGGGAAGGAGGGGCAATATGCCCTAGCTAAGCAAACACTGCTCTATTGTCTCATTTGTAACGCTATTCATGGGTATATTTACATTATGCATCAGTTAAACAAGATAGCTAGTTGATGCCATTCAAAAATTGTCAAAAATCTCAATCATATTGATAATATTTACATTTCAAAAAAGTGGTGATATTCTGTTGCCGGAAAACTCATGAGGCAAAACGCCATTGAGCTGGCAGCTCCTAGGGAACAAAGTACCACGCGTCGGCGAATCAGCATTCTAGTATGGATAGTCCGTGGAGACGCAAGTACTTTGTAGGTTATTGCCACTAGGGCGTTTTGCCTCGCCAAAATGTTAGATATTTCTTCAAAATGTGGAAATTTTCGGTTTTTCCGACCTTCCCATGCACTATTTTGAAACTTTCTTCGCCTATCCTACATAATTTTAGATCTAGTTTTGTTACGGACATCTTAATGACGGTAAATATGAGGGAAACCACAAAAGGCGTTTTGCATGGGGGGGGGGGGGGGGGTTTTGGGGCCTCTTCCCCGACATACTTGCTGATTCGATGAACTTGTCTTACGGGTAAGAATTTCGCCCGCGGTCATTGCAACTGTTTTGAAATTTGATGCACACTCCTGTGTGGTGTGCGTCTATATGCAATTCCACATGATCTAGGTGTAAACCGACGGTGATTATGTTTGAATTAAATTTGTTTCTTTACAGTTGATCAAAATTAGAGTGAGGCACCGAAATAAGGTGAAATATACCGCTAGATTGTTTTGGGATATAAGAAATCCAAACTGTTTTTGAGTTTGTGACTTGCGAACAACAGTTGACAGTGCAGAGTTGTGATAACATGCGACAGACTTATACTCGAGCATATTGTATGGCCGTTAGACCGCGCATCTTTCCGCACGGGTAAGGAGGGTCTAATAAATCTAAAAATTGTCTTCGAGAGCTAAGTCCTGCATGCCAATATATGGTAGGGTAAGAAAGTTGAAGAAGGGATTAATGAACTATGAACTGCATCAGCTATTGAAAGACGATACTGGAACTTGGCTTAGTATTCTATTAACGTTTGCTCAGTTATTATATGAAAGCTTTTCTATGCCCGCCTTTGTTTCTTATGTGGAAAGCACAATGCATGAGATTGAGATAAATAAATAAAAATTATCAAAGCATGTTCTATGATTCATTATCAGATGTAAAATAGCCTACAAACATTGTGGTAAAAAGCTACAAATTTCTGTATACTGAAAATAGATTTTAATGTTTTTCAGTAAGAGGCTGCTAAATTGTAAAATTTACAATATGTTATGCGTTTCAGTACAGCGCATAGTCAAATGAATTGAAAAAACATGCCGTTTTTTTTGGCCAGAGAAGGGATGTAGTGTTGTGATAACATGCGACAGATTTATACTAGAGCACGGCGACGCATTCCAGGAATGACAATATTATGAAACTAAGATGAACCTCCGATCTGTTTTCACAGGGTTTCAGAGGACGATTCAAATATGACGTCCACTACTTTTTGGGATTTCTAGACACCCTCCACGCTTTTTAGTATACCTAGTACATGTACTGTCACAAAATCTTAGACCCCCTCCCCCCCTAAGACCTGTGACATCATTTTTAAACGACCCCCAGTACTAATCATTCCCTTCCAGGAAATCATGCGATCAAAATATTCTATCGGTGAAAATTTAAGAAAATTAGGTTTTAAGATTTTACAGGGGTTAACATAACGGTTTTTATACGAAGAAAATTCACTTCACATAAGACGAGTTTGTACCATTCCATTTAATTCCACCACTTGATTGTACCTTGACAGATACGTATTTCGACCTAAACAGTAAGGTCGTCTTCAGTGTCTCATACTTGACTCGAGGTTTTACCACAGATTAAATTTCATATCGGTCTGAAGATATCGTAGATGTTCCGGAATTCCGAGGTATGTGGTATGGTATGCATTTATTAACTGATGCTATATTTCATTATTTGAGACTTAAACTTTGAATATTGTTTATGCTTTCTCCAGGAGCTAGCACTAGCCCAATATCGACAATTTGCAAGGAATTCTCAGATATATGGCCTTTTTTGTGGAATTGATTATGGGAATGTGAACGACGTTGGAAAGACGAGGACTATAGAGATTTTCAGGTGGACTAGTTTCCTTGTAATATGTTGTTGGGTATCATACTATCATATTTTTGATTTTGATGAACTTTTTTTGGCTTTATTATTGTGATTTTTTATAAAGTTTTAAGTTCATTCTAGGCAATTTTCGGATTGGAAATTGTCTCGACTTCCCTGGGCAAAAAAGTATCATCGTGTTAGCCTCATGATATACGAATGCAAAAATGGTAACCTGGCTTAGAAACCTCGCAGTTAATAACTGTGGAAGTGCTTAATGAACACTAATCTGCGAGGCGGCTCTGTCCCAGTGTGGGGATGTAATGCCAATAAGAAGAAGGAGAAGAAGTTCATCACCTAAACTTTATTTAAGACGATGACTACGCAAATGTTTTCTACACCGTGAGTTACATTGGCCACTCTGTAACAGGTTTTCGGGAGTCGTGACAATTAGTTTTTAGAACAGAAGCATTCACAGCAGAAATTCGTCTGTCTACTGTAACAAATCCTTTTTATGGCCGTTGCTCATTACAATTGTTTAATTTGGTAAGCAAATTTATCAATTATTGATTCCACTTTTCTATGCTATACGGAGAGAGAATAATAAATCATTCATCATTGACTGTGATGCTAATGCACATCATACCGTGTAGGGTAGTACGGATATCAACAGTAGAGGTGAATGCTTACTTGAATATCTCTCATCTAATAATATTGATATTTGCAATAGGGGAAATGATCCAAAATTTTCTAATGCAATTAGACAAGAGGTCTTAGATCCGACACTGTGCAATGTTGCGATTTATGAAAGAATTGCAAACTGGCATGACTCCAAGGAAACATCATTGTCAGATCATAGACATATTGTGTTTGAATGGAGTTGGGGAAAACGATCATCAACTTCATTTAGAAACGCTAGAAAAACGAACTTGGAACAATATGAGCAATATTTAAATTCAGACCCATTTACAAAAGGTGGAAAGATTGGTTTAGTTCAAGAACTGAGATATTTTTCCCAAAAGGTAAATGATAAGATTTTAAATGCTTTCTACAACAGTTGTCTCACGAAACAGTCGTCCTCTAACAGGGACGTTCCGTGGTGGAACTCAAAATTGGAGAAACTGCGGAAGACTTCTCGTAAACTTTTTAATAAAGCAAAAAGAACCTCGAATTGGACTCCGTATAGGAGTGCACTTACTGAGTACAATAAAGAAATAAGAAAGTCCAATAGAAGATGGGTTCAAACGTGTGAAAATATTAGCAATACTCCAGAAGTCGCGAGACTTCAGAGGGCACTTGCAAAAGATCATACTAATGAACTAGGGAATCTGAAAAAAAAACATGGATTTTCCACACAAACTTCTGGTGAAACATTAAAGTTGATTATGAAAACCCATTTTCCTGGATCGATTATGTGTGGAGACCCAACAACAAGTGGTTCGAAAGTCAAAGATGTTCAGCAAGAACAACTAATATGTCTGATGATGCGAAAAATGTTGCACAAGCCTTGGCTGACGATATCTTTACGAAAGTCAGGGTAGAGAATGCAGTGAGATCTTTTGAGCCTTATAAATCTGCCGGACCGGACGGAATAATTCCAGGAATGCTTCAAAACGGAGAATCAGTGCTGATTCCGCCGTTAATTGAGATTTTCAAGGCAAGTCTAAAACTCAATTATATTTCATCTTCATGGAGGAAAGTAAAAGTTATTTTCATACCAAAAGTAGGAAAGCGAGATAAGACGCATCCTAAATCATTCAGGCCCATTAGTCTTTCATCAGTTCTGTTGAAAACTATGGAAAAGGTGTTGAGTGATTATATCAACTCAAATTACATGATTAAACATCCACTGTCTAAGTTCCAGTTTGCTTACCAGTCTGGTAAGTCAACAATTACGGCACTTCATACAGTGGTATCTAAGGTGGAAAAAGCGCTTTCGGTAAAAGAAATAGCACTTTGTTCTTTCTTGGACATTGAAGGAGCTTTCGATAACGCTTCTTATTCGTCAATTGATCGTGCCATGAAGAAAAGAAACTTCGACACGAACATTATCAAATGGATTCACACCATGCTTGCAAAAAGAGAAATCTCTTCAGAGCTGGGAAGTTCGTCTCTTACAGTATGGGCAACAAAAGGTTGCCCTCAAGGAGGGGTCCTCTCACCACTAATGTGGTCCTTAGTTGTAGACGATCTTCTAGGAAGCTTAGAAGAAAAAGGTTTCGAGGTTGTAGGCTTTGCTGACGATATTGTCATCATAGTGAGGGGAAATTCGACAATATCATTTCTGAAAGAATGCAATGGGCTCTAAATTTTACCCAATCGTGGTGTATTCAGGATAGCCTTAGCATTAATCCGTCAAAACTTGTAATTGTACCATTCACTAGGAAACGGAAACTTGATCTAAAAGCTCTAAAGCTTGGAGGACTAGAAATTCAGCTTAGTGAACAGGTCAAATACCTGGGAGTCATTCTGGATTCTAAACTAAACTGGAACGCTCATATTGAGTGTGCGATCGGAAAGGCAACTAGTGCATTCTGGATATGCTCTTAAACATTTGGAAGAAAATGGGGCTTAAGGCCAAAAATGATAAAGTGGATTTATACTTCCATTATTCGTCCAAAACTGACATATGCTGCTCTTGTATGGTGGCCAAAAACAAAAGAGGCTACTGCACAGAAGAAGCTGACAAAACTGCAAAGGTTAGTGTCCATTGCTATAACGGGAGCGATGCGTAGCACCCCTTCAAAATCGTTAGATGTAATTCTAAATCTGCTACCATTGTATGAATTCGTGCAGTTAGAGGCGGAAAAGAATATGCAAAAACCTAAACGATTGAAGTTATTCAAGTCAGGCGATTTAGTGGGCCATTTAAGTAGTCTCACAAAATTTTCAATATGGGCCAGTGATGAATATGAGTGGAGACTGGATGAAACCTGTGGATAACTATGACATTCCTTATTACATACGTGAGCCATCACGTATGGACTGGGAAGTCGGTGGTCCCACTGTTCGGGACAGTTCCATAAAATTCTACACAGATGGCTCAAAAATAGGAACAAAAACGGGAGCAGGAATCTTCGGCCCTGAGATATCGATCTCAGTGGCAATGGGAAACTATCCAACGGTGTTCCAAGCGGAGATTTTTGCTATAATGAAATGTGCTAATATCTGTGTAAAGAAGAAATATAGATATGCAAATATTTGTATCTTCACAGATAGTCAAGCGGCACTCAAAACATTGAGTAGCTTTAAATGTACATCAAAACTTGTCTGGGACTGCATTCTTTCATTGCGAAAAGTGTGCCAAGAGAACTCCGTAAATCTGTACTGGGTTCCAGGACACTGTGGCATTGAAGGTAATGAAAAGGCAGACGAGCTTGCAAAACGAGGTTCAAACACACATTTTATTGGCCCAGAACCTTTCTGCGGTATATCATACTGTACTATAAAAATGGAATTGAAATCCTGGGAAGCACAAAGGTTGATGACCAACTGGTTGTTGCCGAAAAGTGTGCTCAATCAAAGAGATTTATAATTCCCAATGTTAAAGTAACCAAAAAGCTCTTGGAGCTCAGCAAGAGAGCTCTTTGCACCTTCACTGGCCTAATAACCGGACACTGCCCGAGCAGATATCACTTGAAAAATATTGGCCAGATTCAGAATGATATCTGTCGTTTCTGTAACATGGAACGTGAAACCTCGGAACCAGGGTTGTTAATCGTTAATTTATCGTTATCGCCGATAAAGTTGATTGTGATCAACGTTATCGGTTGCTACGATAACGATGAATCAACTGAATTATTATCGTAGTTCGATAATTTAACGTAAGTTAACTCGATAAATTTGCGATAATGTGGTTACTAGATTACGCGAATAAAGTTGGTGAAAAATTTTGACAGAAGTCGAGAATGGAACAAATTGTTTGCAGCTGGTTGATCAGAGTTAATTTTGATTGAAGCGGGGCACTCTAAAATTATTGCTCAATGCATGCTGCTCTACGAAACGATGAGAAGTGAGGTGCTCTGTTGGTGGTTAGCGTTTTTTTAGATGTCATCGACAATATATTGGGATCCAAGTACTAGAAATTAATTTGATGCAGCGATCTGTAGTGCACCAGTACCAAGTGAATATTCTCTCAACAGATTGGTGGTCTAACCTCGTCACCTATACCTGCGACTCTGTAAGAACTTTAATGATTGAACGAAATAATGTGTTGGTCAATTCGGTGACCTCCTTGAATCCCAATTTAATTCCAGGATTTAAAGGCGTTCTCGAATATTGTAAGGCGATACAATATTTTTAAAATAGATATTGCAAATCCAGCTTGTGAATATTTGCACTTCAAACTGTAGTACATGTTACAGTTAACTCGATAATTATCGATAAATCAACGAATACTCGATAACGATAACGTTAATTCAACGCTCATTTTATCGTCAACGAAGCATTATCGTAAAAGTGTTATCGTTATCGAAGTTGGCGTTCAATTATCGATGATATTTTATCGATTAACAACCCTGCTCGGAACATCTGCTTTGCAGTTGTGATGCATTGTACAAGGGTAGATCTAAATTTCTAAATAGTGGCTTTATGCAACCAGGAGATATTTGGACTGCAAATCCTGGAAAGGTAGTGGGTTTTATTAACTCAATTATACCGGACTGGGAAAAGACGCGTCTTAGGTTGTTTACTTGACAAATGGTGATCAACCTACAAGATGCGAATACATAGTTAAGAGTAATCAGGGGTATACCACAAAAGTTCAACTCAATGGACGCAGTGGTTCTACGCCCCAACAAAAAAAAATGCTATTCGGAAACTGATAAAGATTGGTCAGTGAGTCTTACAGTCCTGGAAATCTAATCAAAACCAGAACAGGAGGTAATAACATACATATATCATAACTTGATATTAATAAATGATACTCGTCATAGATAAGTAACAATGACTGTAACATGACCTTATTAGTTTATATGAAAGTTGCTGTGACAAAATCGGTCTAAACTGTGTCGATATAATTATGAAAATCTCAACCGTGTTTCTATTGTGCATTTGGTATTCGTAGAACATGGTTGAGTTTCTATTTCAGAAGAAAATTATTAAAGCTCTTTTTAGTGAGTTTTCATTGTTTTCATTGTCATAAATAAGACTAGCTTAGTACCATTCCATTTATCCAATTCATAACAAATTTTTGGTCTGCAAATTAATAAAATGCAAAAAAATATAAAAACCCAAATTAACCCACATAGCGGTGATGAAGCCTTTCCCGTGCCTTTTAAAAAGTTAAAAAGCATACAAGAAAAGTTCAAAATATCACTGATAGGTTGATAGGTCCTTATTTATGCATTCGTTTATACTGATTTTAAAATTTCACGTCGAACGCAATTTGTTTCGAGTAAATCGGATGAGTATAGATGCCAAAAAAGTTATTTTTCTAGACACGTTTTGAAATTAGTATTTTGGCCATAACCTTCGAGCCCATAGTCCGACCTGGCCAATTTTCAATAGGAAACAATGGGAGTATGGAATACAACCCGTTTAAAGCCAATCGAATAACACTGAATTATTTAACGAAATATTATGCTAAATTGATTTTCGACATTTTTTTCCATCTCAACCTTTATATCTAACCCCTGTAAAATCTTAAAATCTAATGTCGAATTCGTTTTTAAAAAGTTCCAACCTAGGTTGGTGCTGTCAAAGTGTTTTTTTATTCGCTCAGGTTGGAACTAGGTTCGCACTAGTTCCAACCCCAAAGCTGTCGGGTTCGCACTGTGTTGCTTCACGGCTTCGCACCGGGTTCACCAATACAACTGTACTTCAACTGTCAAAACCATGTGAGTGGGCGGGAATGGGCGGAATAAACAATCAGAAGGGAGAAATGAAACTATCTGTTTATTAAAATAAAATGCGCGTTGAAAATCTTTTTTCGAGGAATTTTGTGATATTTGTTATTGTAGTTTAAAATGAAATTAATCTGGTAATGTTGTCTAGATTCAGTTTTAAAAATAATTGTTAGGGAAGCTATGTATTCATAAGTTCATTCCGTTTTCCTCACAAATGATGTCCTAAATTAGGTCGGTGGATGGAATTAGGTAGTTTAGGAATTCCCCTTGAATCCCGTTCACAAAATCCGCTAAAAATTGTCAGAAAAATATATTTGAGGAATACCAAATGGAATTATTTCTTATGAAGAATTTCTCTTTCGTGCGTTTCAAAATTTTCTTCGGGAATTCTGCCAGAAATTACTTCAGAAATTCTTTCAACAATTCTTTCTTGAATTTTTGGCGATATCTTTCAAGAATTCTTCCATATTTTTTCCAAGGGATCCTTTCGAAATGAATTCCTTTGAAAATTCCTCTAGGAATATCTTTGAATACTGTTCCAGAATTTTCTCTGAAAGTTGCTCCAGGAACTAATTTGGAAATTCCTACAATATAATTCCTTCAGGAAATCCTTCTAGAATACAGGAACTTACTCGAAGTATCCTTCAGGAATTGCTCCGCAAGTTTCGTACATAAATTCCCCCGGAAGTACCTTGAGCCGTTCCTCCGGGAGATTCTTGAAAATTGAAAATGCACGGGGCCCAAAATCCGGCGGAAAAATTTCCCTAGGTGTGAGGCTATCTTTATCAGGAGAGGTAGCGAGGAAAAAAAACTAGCGAATCCTGGAGAATTTTTATTACATGCTTCTGAGTGTTCTCCGAAAAAAAACTTTTTCAGAAATAGATGAATTTACGGAAATACGGAAAATACGGAATTCTTGGTATAAAAATGTGCACAGGATTATTGAATATAATTAAATAGGGAACTGTTCCGATCTCCATCTCACTGAACATATATTCATCTCAACGGAAACAAAGAAATGCAGCACCAATTTCGTCGCCTCTTTTTGTCAACATTTGTGCTCACTGCTGAGAAAAATCCCAAAAATAATAAACAATCCAAATTCCTTTTCATTGCTTTGTTTTTGATGGGATGAATATCGGAGCCATGAGATGAATTCCAGGAGCAGTTTCCCTGTTTATATCCACCCAAAAGTAAATTCCACTATCCGCAAAAATCAGTTCACGCACTTAAACATATTTATTTATCATGATCCGATTAGTCAACGCCAACGCACGCCAGTGCACTGGATGTCCTGGATCATATGTTTCGAATCAAAACAAATACGATGCTACGCACACCAACATATCCAATGACAGATGGAACTGAAAATGTTTTTTTTATTCAGGGTTCGGGTTGGCACTGACCCAGGTTTAAAAACGAATTCGACATAATTTTCTTAAAATTTCACCGATAGAATATTTTGATCGCATGAAAGGGGATAAGTAGTACTAGAATTCTGTGTAAACAGATCGGAGGTTCATCTTAGTTTCAAAATATTGTCATTCCTGGTATGCGTGCGGCATACAAAAACAAGGGACTATCGACACGCATGTAAACATCAATTCTCACAGTAAACAATTGACGTCACTGATATCGCTGCTCGGGACGAAGAAAGCCAATGCTCTACGATTTAGTTCAGCCTTCTTTTGCACTCGTTCATACTGCGATAGCAATCACGTCACTTTTGAACTGTCATTTTCTTTACGAGCCTACCTTGATTATGTATACCGTGTACTAGAGCATATTGTATGGCCGTTAGACTAAAAGCGTTTCAATGTGTTAAATTGGGAGCTAAGTAATTGTCAATGAATAGTAGGCGAGGAGTTAGGTGATAAACTAACGGACGAACGGACGCGAAAAGTTTGCTTGGAGGACTAGACAGTTGATTCAA
Organism: Armigeres subalbatus; assembly: GCF_024139115.2. Classification (NCBI taxonomy): domain Eukaryota; kingdom Metazoa; phylum Arthropoda; class Insecta; order Diptera; family Culicidae; genus Armigeres; species Armigeres subalbatus. Next base: position 178,374,713 of record NC_085139.1, on the reverse strand, counting down.
AAGTATAAGATTGCTAATTTCGTTCCTGTTCGCGTGACTAACATCTAGGTCAATTCGACCTGGCAGCAAAAGTACCGGTACTATAAGTGTTAAACCGATGTTGGTGATGCAATTAAACATGCACTGTTATACATGTTGTACATGATGCATAAATTATGGCCAATTGATGCTTGTTGAAGCATAATTTGACAAAATAATTTAAATGACTACAGCGCCACTAGGTTCTAGTACTTAAGCTTCTACTGACTAGACAAGGTTACGAAATTTCGGTCATTAGGCCAAACGGATATATATTTTTAACTAAATTACGGCCAAATCGGCCAAATAGCCCATTCTGTCAAACGACAATTTCGACCAAACGGCATTTTCGGGCTGATGACCTTTTCGATCAAACGATCATTTCGGCCAAACGACCTGTTAGGGCAAACGACTTTTCCAGCTAAATTACCAATTCGCTTTCGGCCAATGGAATTTCCCAAGAATTTCTTATGGACAATACACAAGTCGTTCGATAACTGCAACATGTTTTCGTTTCAGTTAGCACAGGCCATTCGATAACTGCGACGCATTCTAGACGTCAAATGATTGTCAGACGACATCAGATGCAACAGAAGTGCACCTGATTGTGCAGTGCAATGCAGCTATCATCGAATTTGAAATCGTTTTGAAGTTCAGCTGTCCGATAACTGCAAAACTGGTGTAACTATCGAATTGCATTAGCATTGCAGTTGAATGACTTCCAGTTATCGAACGTCTATTTTACAAAAAAATTCCTGTAGAAGTCCAAAAAATATTACGAACTATTTTCTGTTAAAATCCAAAGATTTTTTTTATTGAAATCTTCATTTTGAGCAATCCTCCGCACAAAATTCTTAAGAAGTTTCCCTTTAACATTCCGGAGAACTTCTCGTGAATATTCCAGAGAATTTCCTTGAAAACTTCTTAGAGTCTTAGAGTCTCTCTCGCTGTTTTATTATTGGACATGTCAAACTAGTTGTCTTAATTATTCTAGACTGAGAAAGCCAACGTTAAAACATCCATTCTACCAGCCTCTCCTACAATTATGAAGAATTGTCTGTGTAAATTTCGAAGAATGCTCAACAGAATCTCTACAGGAACTTTCCGTGAATTTCCGAAGATTTTCCTGTAGAAATTCTTAAGTTTCTCATGTAAATTGCGACGAATTTTATGTTGAAATTTCAAGCAATTTTATTTAGGAATTCTAAAGAGCTTCTCTTGGATTTGTTCTTAGATTTCTCGAAACCTCAAAGTAGTTCCCGTGGAAAATTCGAAAATAATTTCCAGATTTAGGAAAAACTTAAAAAAAATTCTTGAGAAACGTAATAAAAAAATCGCCACGCCGATTCACGCCGCCGCCGCCGCCGCCGGCTAAAAAGGCTTTCGGCGTGACGCCGAAAATGTCGCCGCCGCCGATCAAAATTCTGACAAACGCCGCCGACGACGAATATCGAACCGGCGCACACCTCTATTACAACACTATCGATTCCGCACTAAATAATTTTGTGCTCTTCGATGCAGGCATTAGTTTAATCACTTCGCGTTCTCCAACATGATCAGCATCAACACGATCGATTGCACACTGGTTAAACAAATTTCTGCTACGCGAATTAGTTTTTTTTTCACTTCGCGTTCTCCTGGACTAGCTGCCGTCCCACGATCGATTCCACATTCATATTGTGCAAATAGTAAAAAAAAAATTTTCCCAAATTTGAATTTGAATCTTGAAAACACTGAAGACGTTTTATTCAAGAAAACTACATACATATTTGTTGACCAAGAATGGGGTTATGTAGTAAGCGTTAATAGAAAAAAATGTATAACCTAAAGTTTTGAAAACAACTTAACGATTTAGTTCAGCGGCGCAGCCAAAATTTGGTGTTGTGGCTGTAGATCTTTACTTCTGAATTCAAAGATGGTTTGATGACCGTGGATATCCCAAAACCATCTGTCCATGTATTTTGATCTTCAGGAATAACAAGTAACAGGTTAACAGGTTAAAAAAATGATGAAGTTAAGAAAATTATTTTGAGCTTTTTAGTGGAATGTCTTCACTTGTCATAAGACTTAATTGTACCTTGACAGATATGTATTTCGACCTCAACAGTAAGGCCGCCTTCAGTGTCTCGTACTTGATGAAGTTTCAAAAACAAAGCACACTTACCCTGACTGAAACTTGATTTATGCATATCCACAACATGCGATAGATTTAGTTTGGAAAAGTTATTGGAGGGTAACCACTCCCTTCGGTGAGGTTTGATTCAGTACGCTAGAGAAGTCCTTTCTCAATTAGGCTACCAAGGACCTCCGTCGCCCTCCGCGGGTACTGATGAAACCAAATTTCCAGCACCAGGCTGGATTTTTGTACAATGCCAACCAAGTAAGATGAGTATTTAGTATTTTCTGGCTCCTACACACTTGCTTCATCAGCAACTGCGATCGATGCAGTAGGGTTGTGTGAGGCTGTGCAATTGTGTGAGGTCGAGTAAAAAACTCACTTATTTTTTAAGCACTTATCCTTAATCGATTTGCTCTTGCTGTTTACAATTGGAAATTGTGCGGATCGGACTATGGGCTCAGAAGTTATGGCAAAAATACATTTTTTTTTTATACCAAAATCCTGCGCGTGAAATTTTCTCCCTGTTCTTTTTTTGGCATTTATTCTTAACCAATTTGCTCGCAACAGATTGTCTCTGGTGCGGAATCCTTTTCCATTGTTTCTTAGTTAAAATCGGTCGAAATACTATAATGCTATTTTTATAACACACGAAAAAGGCATCCGCCAGGTGGATTAATCTGTTTTTTTTTACAGAACGCCGAACACTCATCTATGAACCCGGTGAATTTTAACGACCCTAGTAATTTGAGCTTAATGTGAACGTCACAGGCCCAGCAAACACAAGATCGTATATCATAGCGAATAAGTGTACAAAGTGGAGGCTATATAGGTATAGGATATGCGCCTGTCAGTCAAATGCGCCTATATCGCCTCCTCCATGTATATAGGCTTCAGGATGCCTGTAGATATACACAATAAATAAATATAGGGTAAGACGGTACAATGCGAAAACACACACCCCCTCATCTATTAAATATTTGCAAAACCATCATACTATGTGAATGGAGAAGTATTTGTGTATTACATAACAAATATAATAGTAAAATACAAAAAGTTACAGTTCTGATGTAGCTTTCAATGTTTGATTGCTCAAAATTCTGGAGCGACGTTAGCATACTGTCCGCAACAAAATAACTTTTCTCAGTGGTTATCTATATAATAACACAATATAAAATATCTTCCATATTCAAATTTTTTACGTTTTTCGAAAATATGTTTCATTGGTCAAAACGCCCCACCTTGGGGGAAGTTAAGGATGCCATTCAACAGCTAAAGACCAATAAAGCAGCTGGTAAGGATGGTATTCGAGCTGAGCTCATCAAGATGGGCCCGGAAAAGCTGGCCACTTGCCTGCACAAACTGATAGTCAGAATCTGGGAAACCGAACAGCTACCGGAGGAGTGGAAGGAAGGGGTTATATGCCCCATCTACAAGAAAGGCGACAAACTGGAGTGTGAGAACTTTCGAGCGATCACCATTCTTAATGCCGCCTACAAAGTGATATCCCAGATCATCTTCCGTCGTCTGTCACCATTAGTGAACGAGTTCGTGGGAAGTTATCAAGCCGGCTTCGTTGACGGCCGCTCGACAACGGACCAGATCTTTACTGTACAGCAAATCCTTCAAAAATGCCGTGAATACCAGGTCCCAACGCACCATCTGTTCGTTTATTTCAAGGCGGCATACGACCGCGTAGAGCTATGGAAAATTATGGACGGGAACAGCTTCCCTTGGAAGCTTACCAGACTGATCAAAGCAACGGTGGATGGTGTGCAAAACTGTGTGAAGATTTCGGGCGAACACTCCAGTTCGTTCGAATCGCGCCGGGGACTAAGACAAGGTGATGGACTTTCGTGCCTGTTGTTCAACATTGCACTAGAAGGTGTCATGCGGAGAGCCGGGTGTAACAGCCGGGTTACGATTTTCAACAGATCCAGTCAATTCAGTTGCTTCGCGGATGACATGGACATTGTCGGCCGAACATTTGCAAAGGTGGCAGAACTGTACACCCGCCTGAAACGTGAAGCAACAAAAGTTGGACTGGTGGTGAATGCGTCAAAGACAAAGTACATGCTTGTGGGCGGAACCGAGCGCGACAGGGCCCGCCTGGGAAGCAGTGTTACGATAGACGGAGATACCTTCGAGGTGGTCGAGGAATTCGTCTACCTCGGATCCTTGCTAACGGCTGACAACAACGTTAGTCGTGAAATACGAAGGCGCATCATCTGTGGAAGTCGGGCCTACTACGGGCTCCAGAAGAAACTGCGGTCGAAAAAGATTCGCCACCGCACCAAATGTATCATGTACAAGACGTTAATAAGACCGGTTGTCCTCTACGGACATGAAACATGGACTCGAGCTCGAGGAGGACTTGCAAGCACTCGGAGTATTCGAGAGACGGGTGCTTAGGATCATCTTTGGCGGTGTGCAAGAAGACGGTGTGTGGCGGCGAAGAATGAACCATGAGCTCGCCCAACTCTACGGCGAACCCAGTATCCAGAAGGTAGCTAAAGCCGGAAGGGTACGATGGGCAGGACATGTTGCAAGAATGCCGGACAGCAACCCTGCAAAGATGGTGTTCGCTTCCGATCCGGCAGGTACGAGACGGCGTGGAGCGCAGCGAGCGAGATGGGCAGACCAGGTGCAGAACGACTTGGCGAGCGTGGGGCGTATCCGAGGATGGAGAGATGCGGCCTCGAACCGTGCATTGTGGCGTCAAATTGTTGATTCAGTGTTATCTGTTTAGATGTTAACTAAATAAATGAATGAATGAAATGGTCAAAACGCCCCAGAGTAGGCAGGACGATATGTGCTTACCTACTAGACACAAGGGCGGCGAGCTCGGCAGCAGTCACTTTCAAATGATATGGAAACTATCGGAATGTAATTCAAACCTGTTTAAATGGACTCATGTAGAGGTGTGCGCCGGTCCGAAAATCGTCGGCGGCGGTGTTTGTCATAATTTTGGTCGGCGGCGGCGTGAATCGGCGTGACGATTTTTTTCATTGCGTTCGTTTTGCCTTTCTCGTACAACAAAGTTGTACCGAAAGGCTATCATTTCACTCCGAGAACGAGCTTTTTATAGAAGCCTCGGAGACCCAGAGTGTTGTATACCAATCGACTCAGCTCGAAGAGCTGAACAAATGTCTGTCTGTCCGTGCGTATGTATGTGTGTATGTGTGTGTATGTGTGTGCACAAAAGCTAAGAAAAACATTAGACAACTTTTCATATAGTAATTATTAGCCGATTTTCTCGCAACAATTTTCATTCGACAGGGGGCAAAGCCTAGTTGATCACTATTGAATTTTAAAGCGATCGACAGTTGCGTTTGAAAGTTATAAAGAAAATGGTACATCGAACCATATCAACGCCATATAAGGTTGGTGTCTTAGCTAAACGCGAGAAAGGCAGTATCACCACTCGGTGAATTAAATTGGGTTTTTTAGTAAATATTCACACAAAATTTACACAGAAAATTCTTCGAAGTAATTGCGAGAAAAGTTTTCATGAGAAGTTCTTCGGAATTTCGACGGAAAATTCTTCAGAATTCAAAAAGGGGATTTCAACAAAAAAAATGTGGTAAGAGAACATGATTCGGAAATTCAATATGAAATTCTTTGAATTTTGCTCGCATTTTTTTTAAATTCATTTGTTAAATTATTCGGAATTTCCACGGGGAATTTTCCGAAAATTCTACTAAAACTTTAGAATTTCTACGTGAAATCAACTTCTCGGTATTTTATTTTATTTATTTATTTTTATTTATTTATTTATTGGGAGCAGGGGGCTTGAGTTGAACAATTAGAAATTCATTAGCTCTCACTCAAGCGGGCGCAAAACCTCCTTATCTTTTCTATGCATCAACAGGTTACAACCCAAGCAGCACAAGTCAAGTGAAACTGGTTGCAGCAACCAAATTGTGACTGAATCCGGTCACATATAAGTTTCTGCGATCTGCTAGTAAATGACTCATTGTGACCATAATTAGTTCGTGCACCATGAAGAAAGAAGAGAGAACGAGAGCGAAGATTCCTATGGCTAACATTGATATTTAGCATGGAAAGCAGTGGAGGACAGTGGATTTTCGATTGCAAGAGGTCTGCAATGAATATCGCCCGAGAAGTATTGCGACGGACTGTTAACAGCTCTTATGAACAGCTTTGAACGTGAAATTTTACTAAGTTTTTGTTGTCTATAAGTTTTATTTTGTAATTCCACAAGAAATTATTAAATAGGACGAAGGGTCATTTGACAAAACCTTCCAGCGGAAAGCCATTTGATCGAACTTTTGACGAAACGGTTTGGTTGAAAATTTCATTTGGCAAAAGCGTTTACCCTAACTGGTCATTTGACCTAAATGGTAGTTTGGCCGAATATGTCATCTGGCCGAAAATGCCATTCGGCTGAAATGGTTGATTCTGATTGACAGAGAAGGCCATTTGGCAGAAAATGACATTAGTTTGAATGAGTCATACGGTCGAAAATTTTATTTGCTGAACGGGTGTTGGTGTCAGGCCATTAGACCGAAGACCATTTGGCCGAAGGTCATAAGGCCGAATGGTCATTAGGCTTCCGTTTTCATTCTGCTTTCTCCCGTCTTCCTTCTTTCTACTTCCTTCTACCTTTTCCCTTCTTTCTTCTTCTTTCTTCCTTTCTACTTCCCTCTTCCGTCTACCTTCTTTCTTCTTCCTTTTTCTTTCTTTCGTTTTCTTCTTTCTTTCTACCGTCTTCCTTCTTCTTTCTTTCTTCTTCTCTCGTCTTTCTTACTTCTTCCTCCTTTCTTCTTCTTACTTCTTCCTAATTTCGCACTACTCACTTCTCACTCCCCAGTTCTCATTCGGTCTAATGGTCATTCGGCCTAATGACCATTTGGCCCAACGGCCTTCGGCCTAATCACGATTTGTTATTATTGTGCTATTTAATTCTGCTCAGTTTATGGTTAGAACTATCGACCCGTTTGGACAAAGGACCATTTCGGCAAACGGCATTTTCTATTTCTCGGGTACTTATTCAAAAGGACGTATGTTATTTTGTAAACAAAGATTCATACGTCGATTTGTCTAATCTGTAGGTACTCCCACGCAAACCAACACCACCAACAGGTAGCCGAAACCCTCCCCCACCTGTCGGAGGTGATGGTTTGCGTGGGTGTGCCATCAGAGGGGGGAAAGCGACGTTCGAATCTTTGTTTACAAAATCACATACGTCCTTTTGAATAAGTACCCGAGATTTGTCCTTACGACTTTTTCGACCAAATGACCAGTTCCAAACGATATTTTCGAACGCATGCCCATTTTTTTAATTGATATGCCTATTTCGGCTAAACGACATTTTCGGCCAGATAAGCTTCGGCTGAAAGATATATTCTGTGAAACACCACCTTTCGGCATTGTGAGCTCCGCCTAATCATCACTTCCCGTCGTTTGACCGAATGTCCCCTTGGCTGTTATTTTCGGTCAAACCATCTCCTAATAACCGTTTTGGACTTTCAGCTTAACGTGATTAAACGTGATTCGATCGGTTAATCGATTATTTCACGTTAAGCCGAAAGTCCTCTAGCCGAATTGTTGTTTGACCGAATAGATCATTTGGTCGAAAATGCCGTTTGGTAGAAAGAATTTTTGTGCAGAAAGAGTCATTTTGTTAGAAAGAGTGCAGAAAGAGTCAATGGTTAGTTTAGCCGAACGACACTTTCTTCCGAATGTTCATTTCGACCAAATGACCCTTTCTGACAAACGACCATTTCGACCATTTGACCTATTCGGACAACCGACTTTTTGAGCCAAAGGAACTATTCAGCGTATTTTTATTTTGATCAAATGACATTTTCGGCCAATTGAGCGAAGCCAAATTACTTGTTCCGTTAAATCACATATTTGGACAAACAACTTTCGGTTATATGTTTTATTTATTTATTACTAGACTAAGGCCAGAGTGGCCTGTGCTGCACATAAAAGTCTTCTCCATTCGGCTCGGTCCATGGCTGCACTTCGCCAACCACGCAGTCTGCGGAGGGTCCGCAAATCGTCCTCCACCTGGTCGATCCACTTTGCCCGCTGTGCACCGAGCCTTTTTGTTCCCGTTGGATCGTTGTCGAGAACCATTTTCACCGGATTACTGTCCGACATTCTGGCTACGTGCGCGGCCCACCGCAGACTTCCGATTTTCGCGGTGTGAACGATGGATGGTTCTCCCAACAGTTGATGCAACTCGTGGTTCATTCGCCTCCTCCACGTACCGTCCGCCATCTGTACCCCGCCAAAGGTGGCACACAACACTTTCCTTTCGAAAACTCCCAGTGCGCGTTGGTCCTCCACGAGCATCGTCCAGGTCTCGTGTCCGTAGAGAACTACCGGTCTAATAAGCGTTTTGTAGATAGTCAGTTTGGTACGGCGGCGAACTCTATTCGATCGGAGCGTCTTGCGGAGTCCAAAGTACGTACGATTTCCAGCCACTATGCGTCTCCGAATTTCTCTGCTGGTATCGTTATCGGCAGTCACCAGTGAGCCCAAGTACACGAATTCTTCAACCAGCTCGATTTCGTCACCACCGATAGAAACTCGTGTTGGGTGGCTTACATTGACCTCTCTTGAGCCTTTTCTTATCATGTACTTCGTCTTCGACGTGTTGATGAGTAGTCCAATCCGTTTTCCTTCCCTTTTCAGTCTGATGTAAGCTTTATCAATCTTCTCAAAGTTACGTTCCATGATATCAATGTCGACTCTACGACACTACCCATAATGCCATTACATTGAAGGCCACTACCCCGAACGCCACAACCCCGAATGAGTCACTCCCCCGAGTGCCATTACCCCTAATGGGACACTACCCCGAATGAGCCAGTACCCCGAATTAGTCATTATTTCAAGTTAATACTTCATTTCTATGGAAAAAATGTTACTCAATAAAAGTTTATTCATAATTTATATGAATGAACAATAATTGGAACTGAAACTGTTTCAATGCTGTATAGAATCAAGTATTCTTACTCTGTAAGATTCCGTTCCACTTCGCATGGCATTCTTCAAGAGTCCTGAAGGACAGGGAGATTATGCAGCACGTTGTCATGCACAATGCAGAGAGGTAGAAATTGTTCTTTGGTCGCTGTAGTAAAAGCAACGGATTCTGGATGAAGCGTAGCCTAAATCTCAAAATCGACGAGTGGGTGAATGGGTGAGTAAGAGTGAGTAAGCGAGCGAGTAATAGTGAATGAGTAAGAAAGAGTGAGCGAGCGAGTAATAGTAAATAAGTAAGAGTGATGTGATGGGTGAGTAAGAGTGAGTAAGCGAGCGAGTAATAGTTAATGAGTAAGAAAGAGTGAGCGAGCGAGTAATAGTAAATAAGTAAGTAATAAGTAAGAGTGAGCGAATGATTGAGAGTAAATGAGTGAGTAAAAGTGGATGAGTGAGTAAGAGTCGTTAAGTGAGTAAGAGTGGGGTGAATGAATGAACCCGAGCAGTACAAGTCACACAAAATTGTTTGCAGCAACTTGAATGTGACTAAATCCATTCACACATGTCACCACGTTGTCAATTTGTTACGGAGCAAGCAGCAAATTTTTGACATTTGATACTTATTTATTTATTTTTATTTTACCGACCCCAGTAATTTGAGGTAAAAGGTAATCAGAGTCAAAGTCAGCATGAGTTACGAATTGGCCACACAGTTGATTTGAATCAGTTAAAACCAAATCAATTGCCGAAGGATTTCGAGTGGATGAGCAATAAGTTGAGCCATTGGGATACGGAATCGTATAATATCTCGCAGAACAATCTCCAAATAAATTTCTTTTGGCATTGAAGTCATCAATTACCAAAAATTTGGATTTGCTGCGAGTTGGAATTTGAAGATCAGTTTTCAGCAAATTATTTTGCTGTCGATTGCATTGTAAGTAATGAGATGAGCTGTGAATATAAAAAAGGTTAAAACTATAGTTATTTTTTATTGATAGTTCACGAGATGAACTATCCGAATATCTCGTTAATAAATATTATAATAATAAAAACTTCTTATTGATAATTTATCAAAAGAAAATTTTCGATCTCATTAACGGATTTGGAGAATAAATTATAATTTGTATGCCGTGTTAAGCAAATCATAACTATTAAAATGTAACCTGCTACCAGCTCTCTCCGCTGCATCTGGCTACGCCAATGTTGAATTGCTTCTTTTAATAAATTGTCTGTGCATATCCAATTGCATGTTTGATGTATTTGCTTGTTTTGAATAATTGAATAACAAATTAGGCCCCAAATACCAGTTCACAAATCGATTCCGCTTTTTAGTTTCCTCACCTACAACAGTTTTATCGAACGGAATGTCTAATATCCATTTTCAATTGTTCACATGCTCCGATATCACCACTCCCAAATGCAGGGTGCTACTAGAGCATAAATAATATCCGTCTGCTTGAGGGCAATAAAAGTGTTTCCTTTTTGTACACTCACACCACGTATCGGCGGGGCTTTCAATTGCGACGGACAACCGGCGGCGGCGACCGCAAACGGACGGGCAGGTCCACTCTCACACGATTGAGCCATAAATGGTTATTAGAAACCGATAATTATCATTTTTCTTCCACCTATGAGCTGATTGACCACCAGCGAGCACAACATATAGAAATGTACGTATGGAACTAGTTAGCCAGTGGCCATTTTTGTAGTGAGTTGTACGCGCACTCAATGGCAGTAGTTGTGCGACGACAGTACTACGATGGCTTTCCGTAAGCAGCAACAAGTTTCCTTCGAACGGATGGCTTTGGCAGCACAATATCCTTCCGATTTTGTTGGGTATAAAGTATGGCAGTGATGGGTTCGAAAATGAAAAAGCAAAAGCAACCCATCAGAAATTATTTCTTTCTAGTCAAAAACATTAGTTAAGGATATTTTTTAAAGGCTGTACATATGATATCTTCTTAATTTTGGTTAGCATTGAAGATTTGGTCAATATTCTTATAACATGTAAAGTAGACAAAATTTATTTTATACGATACAAAGTACCCTGCAGCACCCTAAGAATGAGCTATTCATGCCTATAATTTTCCTCAAAGTTGAATGTCGGCAAAGCTACATTATTTGTACAATTCACTGCCCTCAGGGTCGAATGGCGCGAAACGGATGCAAATCAGTTTACAATCTCCTGATGCTTCGTTTTGTTTTACGTTCACCTAATGTTGTGCCATGCTAAAGCGCAGTTAACAGGTTCCGTTTTTCATCAACTCCGTCACGCGGGAATTCGCTCCAAAATAATAGAAATCGAAATTCAATAAATCAAAATTGTAGACTAGCACTCCCAACGTTGTTTGTGGCATCATCTTTAACCGCCGAGCATCACTGACGATAGGCGATAGGAAAGCCCTACGGAAAATGAAAGTGAAAACTGCCCTAACCGGGTAGCGGGCCTAGTGTTACACAGTCACAAGGCCGGTGTGGTCACGTACTTCCATTTATTACCGCATTGACGTCCTGTGTCGCACACGTATTAAGTCATCGCGGTGCCTCCGTCGTGGCATCACGACAATTTGTATCGTAACGAGACACAAGATAATGTCTCAGTGCAGTTATAATACATATACCTTACCTACAAACAGATGGGAGATATGCTCGCCAAAAGACTTGCAGCAAGCGACGAACCTTTCTCACTTTGGCACATTCGATCTTCGTTAAATTTTGACAGTTAGGCACGTTATAATTGCAAAGTGTGGTAAACTTTCTATTTCCTCCGCTGAAAAAACGGCACGGCGGTAAAGACAAAAGTGTTCGAAAGATAATGACATGTTGAGTTTATTGCGGCGCACATATTTTCCCATCTATTTTTATGGACAACTTGATGACCTTATCTTCTTGGGTGCTGGGAATATTGAAGCGGGGTACTGTGATGAATGGAATGCGATGGAGATGACATACAGTAACATTTATTTTCTTGCAAGAAAACGACCAATAGGACATTGAAAAAGAAGATATAAATAAAATGTAGATAGAAAATGGTGTTTGACCAAATACTTCAAATAATTTAAGGTGATATATTTCTGGATATTGCTTTAACTGTTCTTTCCCTTGTCCATTTTCATCCTACTTCATTCTTCTGTACTCTTCCTTTCTTCATCATTTTGTTTCCTTCTTAATTCTTCCTTTTTCCTCTTCCTTCGTAGTGATTCCTTTTTCCGTCCACATTCTTGCTTCTTTCTTTCTTCTACCTTCTATTGTATTCCCTATTTCTTCCTTCTTATGTATTCCTTCTTCTCGTTCTTTCATTTCCTTTTTTTATACCTTCTCTCTGCCTCCCCTTTATTTCAGTTTTTTTTCTCTTATTTTTATTTACACTTCTATGCTCTTTCTTCTTTATTCTTCTCTCCGTTTGTATACTAACTAATAATAATCTACATCTACAGAATCACTCCACAACCGAACTTTTGTTAAAGATGGCTTGGAGACAGCGCCGTAGCGCGCGGTTGGCAGGGTTGGCCCCCGCCAAGGGCGCTAGCCCTCAGGGGGGCGCCGAAACCAAGAATCACGGTATGAAAAACAGAACAATGCTTTTAGTTACAGGACCAATTAACAAACCGACTACAAAATCCAAAGTTCTATGGCAGTAAGCATGCTATTAAGGGCCGCATAGAAATTTTGAGCTGTTGAAGCGGGCCGCAGTATATTTGCAACATTTGTTTTTTAGTTCATATTGCATATTACAGAATATAATATATCTTAACTAAATATTGTATTCCTGTAAATATTTTTCAAATAAAGTATGTACTTGTAACGGAATTTCATTCTAGAAATTTTAGCACGGTAGCTGAGAACACGAGAAATGGATTTTTTTTGCCATATAGCTCCGTTGACAGGAAACATTCTAAGCTGTTTTTTTTTTCAAATGATCATATACCGACCGATTCTGTGATTTCGATCTTATTTTTTATGCTCGATGCTTACTGTACACTATAACTCGTCGTAGCAAATAACGAAGGGGTTCTGAAATTAGGTTAAAAATCTCATGTTCAACAAATTATTTGAATGTTGTGGATCGGATTATTTCCACTGTGGACTCTTACTGTCACCGTTCAGATGACCAAATTCTGTAGGACCCTTTTGCTCTAACGGCTTATACTAGGGTAAGGCAAGAGTAAGGATGATGTAGATTTAGGATAAATTTGCTCTAGTCTTTTGTTCCTGAAACCGTGACACCGCAGTCTTCTTAGTTAATGAATTCTTGAACGCTTTTTTGCGTACATGTAGTCCGAAAAATGGTCAATATGGCCGCATTTAACTAGGCGGCATTTACACTTCAGAGTTGGAGTTTATTTTCCCAACCATCAGGAATTTTTAAATAATTTGTCACAGTGTTCAAAGCTTCCTCCTCCATGATGTACTTTAAAAGTACGTCAGTTCCATCAATTTAGTGCAAGAAACAGCTATTATGGCCATTATGACAATATGAGCTGAAGGGAATGATCTTCCAGCCCTTTCTGGACATTTCTGTAGATTCCATACGAAGATTCAGATATACGGCACTGCAAAATTCCGTACATAATTTGCCATATCTAAGAAATAGTACAAAATGTTACAAAATTTCATAATTTTACAGGGCAATTAATCCACTAAACTTTTTAATCTTTTTTTTAAAAGATATTTAAATAGTCATTGGAATGTAAAATATTGCACATTTTATCTTTAGTAATAGAGAGGCGCCCAAACAGATTTCGCCAAGGGCGCCGGGAATGCACGCTACGGCTCTGCTTGGAGATCTAAAGTGTAATATACAAATGGACTCAATTAATTAGGATGATGTCTGTAAGTAAATATATTAGTGTGTATATGAACAAAACTGTTGAACACAATAAAGTTAAGCACTATTCGATTGTTCACAACAGGTTCCAATGCAAGCTCCAAATCTGCTACTGAAAGTTAATCCGATCGACAATTGCATTCCAGAATTATTAGGCAAACACTGTTCTTCCTTGATAAACAAAATCAGGAATGACAAAACTTGGGATTTAGTGCAATGCATTAAAATAAATTCAAATGGCGGTGAATTGATTTAAAAATGGAATCTATCATTCTAAAATACTATTTTGAACTTTTGCAATCACTTCTTTATTCTCACCATTTTTTCCTTTCTAATTTAATATATTAAGCTTAACACCTTGAGCTTTCTACCTTCATTATTTATTTTTTAAATAATGATATCTTTTCTTTTTCCACTTGTTACTAACTATTTATTAATTTTCAACTGTCATTTTCACTTGCCACTTGACACTAATCATAATATTAAAAATAAAAATAAAATAATAATCAATTTAACTCTAATTCAAATTCAATATAAATCTAATCCAATTCTAATCGGAATCAAATCCAAATCCAATCCAAATCCAATCCAAATCCAATCCAAATCCAATCCAAATCCAATCCAAATCCAATCCAAATCCAATCTAAATCCAATCCAAATCCAATCCAATCCAAATCCAAACTAATCCAAACCAATCCAAACCAATCCAAACCAATCCAAACCAATCCAAACCAATCCAAACCAATCCAAACCAATCCAAACCAACCAAACCAATCCAAACCAATCCAAACCAATCCAAATCCAATCCAAACCAATCCAAACCAATCCAAACCAATCCAAACCAACCAAACCAATCCAAACCAATCAAATCCAATCCCAAACCAATCCAAACCAATCCAAACCAATCCAAACCAATCCAAACCAATCCAAACCAACCAAACCAATCCAAACCAATCCAAACCAATCCAAACCAACCAAACCAATCCAAACCAACCAAATCCAATCCAAACCAATCCAAACCAATCCAAACCAACCAAACCAATCCCAAACCAATCCAAACCAATCCAAACCAATCCAAACCAATCCAAACCAATCCAAACCAACCAAACCAATCCAAACCAATCCAAACCAATCCAAACCAATCCAAACCAACCAAACCAATCCAAACCAACCAAACCAACCAAACCAATCCAAACCAATCCAAACCAATCCAAACCAACCAACCAATCCAAACCAACCAAACCAATCCAAACCAATCCAAACCAATCCAAACCAACCAAACCAATCCAAACCAATCCAAACCAACCAAACCAATCCAAACCAATCCAAACCAATCCAAACCAATCCAAACCAATCCAACCAATCCAAACCAATCCAAACCAACCAAACCAATCCAAACCAATCCAAACCAACCAAACCAATCCAAACCAATCCAAACCAATCCAAACCAACCAAACCAATCCAAACCAATCCAAACCAATCCAAACCAACCAAACCAATCCAAACCAATCCCAAACCAATCCAAACCAATCCAAACCAATCCCAAACCAATCCAAACCAATCCAAACCAATCCAAACCAATCCAAACCAACCAAATCCAATCCAAATCCAATCCAAACCAATCCAAACCAATCCAAACCAATCCAAACCAATCCCAAACCAACCAAACCAATCCAAACCAATCCAAACCAATCCAAACCAATCCAAACCAATCCAAACCAATCCAAACCAATCCAAACCAATCCAAACCAACCAAACCAATCCAAACCAATCCAAACCAATCCAAACCAATCCAAACCAATCCAAACCAATCCAAACCAATCCAAACCAATCCAAACCAATCCAACCAACCAAACCAATCCAAACCAATCCAAAACCAATCCAACCAAACCAAACCAACCAATCCAATCCAAACCAATCCAAACCAACCAAATCCAATCCAAACCAATCCAAACCAATCCAAACCAATCCAAATCCAATCCAAACCAATCCAAACCAATCCAAACCAATCCAAACCAATCCCAAACCAATCCAAACCAACCCAAACCAATCCAAATCCAATCCAAACCAATCCAAACCAATCCAAACCAATCCAAACCAATCCAAACCAATCCAAACCAACCAAACCAATCCAAACCAATCCAAACCAATCCAAACCAACCAAACCAATCCAAACCAACCAAACCAATCCAAACCAACCAAACCAATCCAAACCAATCCAAACCAACCAAACCAATCCAAACCAATCCAAACCAACCAAACCAATCCAAACCAATCCAAACCAATCCAAACCAACCAAACCAATCCAAACCAACCAAACCAATCCAAACCAATCCAAACCAATCCAAACCAATCCAAACCAATCCAAACCAATCCAAACCAATCCAAACCAACCAAACCAATCCAAACCAACCAAACCAATCCAAACCAATCCAAACCAATCCAAACCAATCCAAACCAACCAAATCCAATCCAAACCAATCCAACCAATCCAAACCAATCCAAACCAATCCAAACCAATCCAAACCAACCAAACCAATCCAAACCAATCCAAACCAATCCAAACCAATCCAACCAATCCAAACCAACCAAACCCAATCCAAACCAATCCAAACCAACCAAACCAATCCAAACCAACCAAACCAATCCAAACCAATCCAAACCAATCCAAACCAATCCAAACCAATCCAACCAATCCAAACCAATCCAAACCAACCAAACCAATCCAAACCAATCCAACCAACCAAACCAATCCAACCAATCCAAACCAATCCAAACCAATCCAAACCAATCCAACCAAACCAATCCAAACCAATCCAACCAACCAAACCAATCCAAACCAACCAAACCAATCCAAACCAATCCAAACCAATCCAACCAATCCAAACCAACCAAACCAATCCAAACCAATCCAAACCAATCCAAACCAATCCAACCAATCCAACCAACCAAACCAGTCCAAACCAATCCAAACCAATCCAAACCAATCCAAACCAATCCAAACCAATCCAAACCAACCAAACCAATCCAAACCAATCCAAACCAACCAAACCAATCCAAACCAATCCAAACCAATCCAAACCAATCCAAACCAATCCAAACCAATCCAAACCAATCCAAACCAATCCAAACCAATCCAAACCAATCCAAATCCAATCCAAACCAACCAAACCAATCCAAACCAATCCAAACCAACCAAACCAACCAACCAAACCAATCCAAACCAATCCCAAACCAACCAAACCAATCCAAACCAATCCAAACCAATCCAAACCAACCAAACCAACCAAACCAATCCAAACCAACCAACCAATCCAACCAAACCAATCCAAACCAATCCAAACCAATCCAAACCAATCCAAACCAATCCAAACCAATCCAACCAATCCAAACCAATCCAAACCAACCAAACCAATCCAACCAATCCAAACCAACCAAACCAATCCAAACCAAACCAATCCAAACCAATCCCAAACCAATCCAACCAAACCAATCCAAACCAATCCAAACCAATCCAAACCAATCCAACCAATCCAAACCAAACCAATCCAACCAATCCAACCAATCCAAACCAATCCAAACCAATCCAAACCAATCCAAACCAACCAAACCAATCCAAATCCAACCCAAACCAATCCAAACCAACCAAACCAATCCAAACCAATCCAAACCAATCCAAACCAACCAAACCAACCAAACCAATCCAAACCAACCAAACCAATCCAAACCAATCCAAACCAATCCAAACCAATCCAAACCAACCAAACCAATCCAAACCAATCCAAACCAATCCAAACCAATCCAAACCAACCAAACCAATCCAAACCAATCCAAACCAATCCAAACCAACCAAACCAATCCAAACCAACCAAACCAATCCAAACCAATCCAAACCAATCCAAACCAATCCAAACCAATCCAAACCAACCAAACCAATCCAAACCAATCCAAACCAATCCAAACCAATCCAAACCAATCCAAACCAATCCAAACCAACCAAACCAATCCAAACCAACCAAACCAATCCAAACCAATCCAAACCAATCCAAACCAATCCAAACCAATCCAAACCAATCCAACCAACCAAACCAAACCAATCCAAACCATCCAAACCAACCAATCCAAACCAATCCCAAACCAACCAAACCAACCAAACCAATCCAACCAATCCAAACCAACCAAACCAATCCAAACCAATCCAAACCAACCAAATCCAATCCAAACCAATCCAAACCAACCAAACCAATCCAAACCAATCCAAACCAATCCAAACCAATCCAAACCAATCCAAACCAACCAAACCAATCCAAACCAATCCAAACCAATCCAAACCAATCCAAACCAATCCAAACCAATCCAAACCAATCCAAACCAATCCAAACCAATCCAAATCCAATCCAAACCAATCCAAACCAATCCAAACCAACCAAATCCAATCCAAATCCAATCCAAATCCAATCCAAATCCAATCCAAATCCAATCCAAATCCAATCCAAATCCAATCCAAATCCAATCCAAATCCAATCCAAATCCAATCCAAATCCAATCCAAAACTAATCCAAATCCAATCTGAATCCAATCCAAATCTAAATCCAAATCTAAATCCAATCCAAGTCCTTGCCTTCGAGTTCGAAATACGTATCTGTCAGAAGTACAATCAAGTGGTGTGATAAGATGGGACTGTACGAGCTCGTCTTATGACAAGTGAGGACGTTCCCCTAAAAGCTCAAAATAATTTTATTATTGATTTATGTTTCAGCTTAATTCTTCCAACACTAGAATGAATTATTAGTAAGGGTATGCGATAAGACACTTTTTCCTAACGAAACGAAACGAAACGAAATCTTAAATGTGTATGTTGATTCGAAACGAAACGAAACGAAATATTAATTATTTCCGCAACTTCGAAACGATACGAAATCAAGGTCCATTCAATTCGAAATTTTACGAAACGAAACGAAATTTTAATTTTTTTCCGCGGAATTTTTATTGAATTGATTTTAAAGTTTACAACATTGGTTCACACGCAATCGAGATGTATATCTCCAAAATGGAAAATTTTGTATGAAAAACTGCAAGTGGGTTTTTCATTATCCTGGTCACTGTAGTAACAAAATAAGCAGTCTGAGATAAATCGCCGCTTCTTCGTTTACAATTGGCGAAAAGGCAATACCCCAGCATTAGTACAGTTCCTAATTTCATTTTATTATCATATTTAGGATGTGATTCCTTCTTTAGAAGTAGACATTTTGCCTAGACTTGTAGATATAATGTCTTCAGTGAAAGCAAAACTCATCTAGGATCACTTAAAGTGATATTATCCAATTGTAGATATGATTCAACTTTTGAAATGAAGTCTGCGTCTGGAATGATACAAAGAATATCCATTCGTAAACATGTTGTTTGGTATAAGACAAATATGAATGTAATTTTTTTGATAAATAGTATCCATCTTTCTGAAAATTGTCTAATATGTTAAATACACCCAATTCTGTTTTTACACGGGTGGGTTTAGTTGATTACGACCTTCAGCGTTGATAAACCTATGAGTCAACCCCATGAAAAAAATCACAAAAAATCAAAGAAAATTCAGGTGGTATTTAAAAAGCTGTGAAAAATCAGGTTGACCGGGAAATTAAAAAATACCAACCGTGTAAAAAAATATTGGGTGTAGTCTCTTTTATGAGCACAGCAAGAAATTTTGAAACTTCAACGACGTGTAAATTTGCAGCTTATCTCATCAAACGAATTTTCATTCGATATTCAATTAAATTTGACTGAATTTTACAAGCAAGCACAGTTTAAATTTATTTCGATTTAAAAGAATAGTGAGATCGATTGAATGTTACGTTTATTTGCATGCTCCAAATATGTGCATGAAAATACATTTAAAATCACAAAATAGTTTTATCTGTAAAAATTAATCACAGTATACCCCCGCTGATCCGACAAATGTATGGCCGGACCACAGATAACAGATATTGAGGCTGGCATCCGATACGTGTGTAAACATCCGCAACCGTTAATTCAATTGTATTTAAAATGGGGACCGCGTTTGGCAATCGATTGGAGATGGCGCAAGAATCATTGTTATTGAAAACGCAGCCCGAATGCGGCTGTCAAATACATTGGCTGCGTTCGACAGCTGTTAATCCGCTGCGTTTGTATGTACTGCCGCAATCAGTTGAGTAGATGGCAGGAGTGGGCCAATGTATATCAATTCAAAAGTTTACACAGGATTTTCAATGAAATTTGTTCTAGCCTAAATATCTGTTATCTGTGGCCGGACTAACGTGGTTTCTGTCGTTAATCCGACTGTCAAATCCGTATAAATGAACCAAAACAAAATCACAGCACAAATTAGAAAACTGACAGTATTATGTATTTAAATGGGTGTTGATTATTTTTATTCCGGAAAATTCCGAATTAGCGAGATCCGAACTAACGAGTCGTCGGATTAGCGAGGTCCGGATAAGCGGAGAGATACTGTATACAGAAAATCCTTTCATTAGTAAATAATTCCAAATCCTCGTTTTACAAAATTACCTTCTTTATGTAATACTTTTTCTATAGCCACCAACAATAATCGGAATTCAGAGTTTTACTATTTCTGTCAAATTCATGAGTAATGGTATAAGCCGTTCACGCCCTTACAGTCAATTTGGGATTAGGAGAGGGAAATTAGTTTGACAATTATAAGAGACCGAGGAATGCTCTGCATCTCAGTGAGCGCCACGGGAAAGGAATCTTTGGTTTGTTGCAAAGGTAATTCATGTGAAGCCTTGGTAAGCGACTAAATATTTATAGTAAACGAAGTTATTATGAAAACTCGAAGACGAAAACCGTGTTTCAAATCAATCTAACTTCGTTTAATCTATGTGCTTCCTTTAATAATAATGTTTTCATTGAGGCCTACTTAACTGTTAAGTGGTGCTTAGTGAACCGCCTAAAACTGGTTTGAGGCATAAGAGGTGAAGAAGTCGGCCGTTAATAGGAAAGAGGCACTTTAAAAATAATTCACAAATTCCATAAGAATTCACGCCATGGCTTTGCCTCTTTGACAAAGTTGTACTGATCAGATTCGTATCTGATTACATTTATACTCTGAGCCTGTAAAATATTGAGGTAAAATAGTTAAAGATATTTTTCGTTTTCTGTTTGACATTTCTAACAAAACACTGAAGACGTTTTATAGATAAAAACTAAATACGTATTTGTCGACTCAGAATGGGATTATGCAGTAACCGTTAATATGAAAATTTGTATAACATTAAGTTTTGAAAACAGCTTTATGATTTTGTTCAGCGGCGCAGCCAAAATTTTTGATAATACACTACCGTATGAGACAGTATGGTTTAAGTCTAAATTTGTTTCGAAATTCCGCGGAATTCCGTTAAGTTTCGTTAAAAGCTAATTTTTTCTAGCGAAATTTTTGTGATTTTACGAAACGAAACGAAATCAAGAAATCAGATTTCGCCACGTTCAAATTCCGCGAAATTCCGCGGAATTTCGTTTCGAACCACCTGAAACGAAATTTTTCGAAATACCGCATATGCTTAATTATTAGCGTAAATACGAGTGAAGTTGGAAAATAGTGTCAATATTAAAATTTTGAGCAGCGGTTATTAAAAGCATGCTTCTATATTAGTAATATTGCCGCAAACCGCAAGTCAGCGTTTTCTGAATTGGTAATAGATGTGTTCGACTTGCGATGTACAGCAGCATAATTGGAAACAAATGATTTTGACTCGTTTCTTAATATGTGCTTCTTAATACGCGTAATATAGATACGAAAGTCATGAGTATGATAAACGGTGTACCTAACCTGACCAGTTTGTGCCAATCCTAAAACATAATATTTTTTTCTGCAAGACGGATGAAATGAAAATCTGTGACGCAGCCACAACAGCATCCTGAACAATAAAGCTGCTGATGATGGGGATCATTTGCGGCTCAGACTGAGATCATGTGCGTGTGATTTAATTTGCCCCGAAGCCGGTCCAACGGAAAGAGAAATCTACAAAACTGGAAACATACATTTTTTTATTGCTCGAAGGAATGCTGTTTGTTGCGAATGTTACAATGCGTATGCCAATGTCCGGATGGTCTGTTTCAAGCGATAATGGGAGATTATGAGTTGAAAAATGTTGCGCCAAAGACATATTGACAGCATTTTAGAAGATGTTAGTCTCATTCAGACCCTCATCACATGAAACTTTTACTTAATACTACTATAATTTGGAACTGCAGATCAAAGTTTGGATATCAAATGGAAGCAGTGGCTCATACCTACATAAAACTCATAAGCACTCGATGAAAGATGATGATCTCTTATATGTTCATAAATTTCTTCTTTCATTGATTTTGTGTTTGAGCTAAAGTAATAATAATTTTGCCTTCCACCATCCCAAATTATCAACTATCAGCTCAATCAAACCTCATATAGCCCTATTAACCTACTCTTAAAACATATCAAAAGGTTTATGTACATATGGTGTGAAACAAAGATATTTCACTTTCATTTTCCTACTCGTACACATCCGAAATAATTGAATTCTGTATATTCGAATGGTTTCGGTATCAAACAAAGAGGGAAATATCGATTAGCCAATAACTTAATTACCGATCATTGTTAAAGTTATTGGAAAATTAGACTTAATTGCTGAGTGCTGATCGACAACCTGCCCCTATCTTCAAGCATACATGGAAGTTTGTTTATTTTCCCGGGCAAAAATATTCGTTTCCTGATGATGTTTGGTTTTCTTATACAATCGCAGCGTAGCGCCATATGATGATAATTGGATTTGCGGCTTGCCATCGTAGCAAAAGATGAATGATCTGTGTTATCGCACAAAACAGAGAAATTGTAGTTGTTTGAATCTATTGGACACTCTTCGTTTACGATTGTGGTGGTTATGGTAACTGGATCACTGGTATGGTACACAAGAAATCATCATTCCTGAATTAGATTATGACCACTCTGATCACTGAATGATCAGATGATAAAATTTTGGAGGAAATAAGGTGAAATATTTTTTTCAAAAAGAGGATTGTGCACTTTTCTAATGATACATTTTGTAATGCAAGAGAAAGTCATCGTTTCCGCTAGATGGATTAATCTGTTTTTTTTTCACTAGGACCCTTATTTTTCTAAGTTTTTACAAGCTAATGGTTATAAAAAAATGTTGATAGGGTAAAATGCCCAATAGTGGACCCCCTAGTAGCGGAATTTTGCTCTTCCTGTCATAAGGAGTAGAAATTTTCAACATATAAATTCTGCTTGATATCGAACAACAAGTTCTGCATCTCCTCTTCTCGATACATACATAAAACACCCAGATACACGACGTTATTCGTCAAAATTAACATTTTAAAGTCTAATTGAATTCGCCCTATAGTAGACCCCTTGGGGGTCCATAATAGGAAATTGCTTCCCTGTAGTCGACACTTCATTTGATTTTCATGTCCCGTTTCGGGACGTTCTTCTTCCCTATTATGGACCCCCCAAAATATTCCTATAATGGACACTCTCGTGTTTATTTTTTATAGAATTGTAAAAAATCATCTAATTTTACTTTCCATAGCATTTCCTATGCATGTAATCAAATCATAGGACTGTAAGGTAGGTTCTCCCGATGGAATTTCATAGGAAAATGTTGATATTGTGCTGTAATAATGCAAAAATGGCTGGAGGGTCCACTATGGGTTAGGGGTCCACTATTGGGCACTTTACCCTAGTATACCAGATGCAATTCTTGCTTTCGATGCCAACCAATGCATGAATTTGTATATTGTTTAGGAAGCACAATAATATTCTATCCGCTGATAAAACGCGTCTAAAATGGATTGGTATTTAAGCATTTTAGCATGTTCTGTCGTATGTAAAGCCTGTCCACGTTAAATTTCGGACACTTAGATAATGTCCAATTGATTATTCGCCATTCCATCAATTAGGACGAGACCAAAAACATGCTGAATGCAGCACACAGAGCGAAGAGATTTAGCTGTCTTGTAAATGAATCGTCTCAGTGGTCTGTAATTATTTTTAAAAATCGCAATGGAAGATGGGTGTCCGAAATTTAACGTGGACAGGCTTTATCATCAAGCTTGATAATCAATTTTGCCTGTTGAGATCGATAAACTTGCCAAACGATGGCAGAAACTTCTCCACAACTCATTACAGAAGCGCCGATTGTAACTGTCACAGTTGACGAACGAGTTGCTTGATGTGTGATGTCAGATACCCTGCCAAGATAGTTTGGAGCAAAAGCCTCCGAACCGGACTGCATACAGCAGCGGCAGCAGCAGCCAACGCCGGGAGTCTTTCGCAACGTGCGTCAAGTTGCAACGTTTTCACTTTCTGTCGAGAAAAATCGATAATAAAACGTGGCGAACCGTAGGCAATTCAATTCAAGTATGGTAATTTCTGCCGAACGGGTTGGGTGCTTCCTTTTCTGCTGCGGGAACTGGTGGAGTCTGTATGTAATATACGACAGATTTCGTTCGACTTTTTTTTCTTCATCGTGAAGATAATTACCTACGGTCTTATGCCGGTCTATGATCAGCGGTATGATTTACTGACTGGTTTGCTACAAGTGGCATTTTAACGATATTGAGTGCCTTGTTCATATTTTTGATGATGTTTATCATAAATTTTTAAAATACCTGTTTTGTGGCTAATCGATACTCTGTAATGCTTTTTATTGACTTGGTTTATTTAAGTTTGGAGAAACATTAAAGCTGACGTAAAATCGTTAGGTGGAATAGGTTAAACATGAAAAAAACAATTGTAGACGAAATTTTATTATGCAATTGTTTGCTTAAGTTTGCAACGATGACACTTTTCAGATAGAGGTGTGAAATTTATTTATTTACTTAATCCATAATTTGCGTGTGGGTGAATTATTAGTTGAACATAGTTTTATTTCGTTTCACGAATTTATTCTTTCCCATTCAATTCGTGAAACCGCAAATGTGTGTATTACGCAACGCTGCCATCATTCGCTCGGTAATCAAACGGACCATCAAAGTCGTTATCGCACTGTCTAAATGACTCGCGATTAAAACCTACGAAGTCACGCGTTAACTTATCCTCTCAGACGCGTATCCATCAACCGGCAACAATCAGATCGTGAACTTCCATGGAAGCGAAACCAACTCGGCTCGAAAGCCATGTTTAACCATGAAAGTAAAAGGTGACTACCACACCGCAATATTATCATTTTCTTCGTGGCTTCGTGTTTTCCGTAGGTATCTGACCTAAATTTGGGCTTACCCACCTGTGTGATATGCATGCATTTGGAAAATTTGGCGGGGTTTATCGTAGTATGAAGCAATTATGGTGCTCCTTCGAGCCAACGAAAACAAAAGTAATGACTTGCATGGTTCGACATGGTTTTTAGCGCCAAATTCGGGCCGAGGAAGGTCAGGATGCCCCAGTCTGATTGAAAACTCTTATCATGCCAAATAACACGACTTGTGTGAAAATTCTGATTACTTCACTTTCTATGCAGAATTGTATAATCTAAGCATACACACTCAGTTTTTATTTCTGCAGCTCGGCAAAAATCCGCACAGCCGTGCGCCAGCAAAATAAAAAACTGATATTTCAGCAAAAATGGCGTTTGTTAGCTGATTTTCGGCAAAATATTTGCTGATTCTCAGCAATTTTGACAGAAATCTCGGCAAAAAACATGTTTGCTGGGGCACGGCTGTGCGAATCTCGGTAAAAGTTCAACATTTTGCTGAGATCCCGGTAAAAAAAATTAAGTGTGTATGCGGTAATTCGAAAAGTTTCAGGAAGCTCGAAACGAAATTCCGCGGAATTTCTCGGAATTTGAGCATGGCGAAAACTGATGACTTGATTTCGTTTCGTTTCGTGAAATTACAAAAATATCGCTAGAAAAAAAACAGCTTCTAACGAAATCTAACGGAATTCCGCGGAATTTCGAAACAAATTTAGACCATAAACCATACTAGGGAAGATCCATTAATTACGTAACGCAAAAATTGGCCAGCCGGAATATTCCGTTCCACGCTTTTTGTAACACTTACAAGTCGCAATATGTTGTTTGCAAGTCGAACCGCACTGTTTGCACGAAAGCCGTTCGAATTTAAACCATCAAACATTTTATGCCAAATGAAAATTAACATTATGTTTCATAATAAGTTAGTTTTATCTGTGTTTCTTAAAATCTAGTTTGTGAAAAAGCAAGAAAAATAAATCATTTTCTTTTACCGAGAAAACGGGATTGAAATTTGGATGATTTGTGCACTTGAGTCTGGTCACTGGGGGAAACGAAGCTGGATCGCGGCGCAAGTGCGCTGGCCAGGCTGAAAACTGCAATCTGAACTGGTAAAGTAATGACGATATATCAAATTTTGGAATTTTGAAATTTAAAATCGAATCGATAAACAAAAGTTATTATTTGAGAATCAACAGATTGAAAGCCGTTTGCTAGGGTACGAACAAGTATGAAGCGACAGAATGTGAATGGAAGGCATAAATACCATCTATCTATTGAATAGCACACAATCGAGGAGTGAATCTTCTTGCCTAACGTCCTGGTTGTGGGCGGCGACGAATTTAGGAACTAAGGAACTTAGAGATTTAAGAATTTGGGAATTCAGGAATCTAGAAACTTGGGAATTCACGATTTAAGAAATTTAGAAAATTGGGAATTTAGCAATTTATGAAACTTGGGATTCAGGAATTTGTTGGTTCAGGAGTTTAGGAATTTGGGAATTCAGGAATCCTCGTTGTTCTTCCAGAAACCCATCGTGGAGATCCTTCAGGATTACATTCAGGAGAATCCCACAGATATTACTCCTGCAGTTCTTATATGAATTCTTTCTAGAGTTCAACCAGGAATTCCTCCTGGATTTCCTGAAGGAGCTATACAAAGAGATTCTAGAGAGTTCCTACATAAATTCCTCCTGCAGTTCCTCCACGAATATCTCCTGAAGTTCTGCCAGAAATTCCACCTGAGGAGTGTGTCATGAAATTCTCCCAAGAATTCCTTCTCGAATTCCACCAGAAATTTCTCCTGGAGTTCCTACGATAACTCCACCCAGATATTTTAGAGAGTTCCTTCGTAAAATCATCCTGGAACTTATCCAGTGACTCCTTTTTTAGTTCGATAAGAAATTTCTACTAGGGACCCTACAGGAGTGTCTCCTGAAGCTCTTTTAGGAATTCATCCTGAAGTTCCACAATCATATCCTTTTTGATTTCCTCCTGAAATTCCTCCGGGAATTTCCAGAATTTAAAATATCGCTGCCGAATGATTTTTTTCTCACCTTTCTCAATAAAAGTTGTAACCGACGTGAATAATTCCAAGAATTCCAGGAAAATCAAAAGAGAAATATTTGAAAGAACTACAGGAGTAATCTCTAGACCAGGAATTTATTCTGAATTTCCTCAGGAATTCATTCTGAATTTACCCTGGAATTCATTCTGACTTCCCCCAGGAATTCATTCTGAATTCTCCCAAGAATTCATTCTGGAATTCCCCAGGAATTCAATCTGACTTTCCGCAGGAATTCATTCTGACTTCCCCCAGGAATCCATTCTGAATTCCCCCAGGAATTCATTCTGATTTCTCCCAGGAATTCATTCCGAATTCCCCCAGGAATTCATTCTGAATTCCCCCAGGAATTCATTTCGAATTCTCCCAGGAATTCATTCCGAATTCCCCCAGGAATTCATTCTGAATTCCCCCAGGAATTCATTCTGAATTCCCCCAGGAATTCATTCTGAATTCCCCCAGGAATTCATTCTGAATTCCCCCAGGAATTCATTCTGAAGTCCCCCAGGAATTTATTCTCAATTACCCCAGGAATTCATTCTAAATTCCCCCAGGAATTCATTCTCAATTACCCCAGGAATTCGTTCTAAATTCCCCCAGGAAATCATTCTGAATTCCCCCAGGAATTCATTCTGAATTCCCCCAGGAATTCATTCTAAATTTCCCCAGGAATTCATTCTAAATTTCCCCAGGAATTCATTCTGAATTCCCCCAGGAATTCATTCTGAATTCCTCCAGGAATTCATTCTGAATTCCCCCAGGAATTCATTCTGAATTCCCCCAGGAATTCATTCTGAATTCCCCCAGGAATTCATTCTGAATTCCCCCAGGAATTCATTCTGAATTCCCCCAGGAATTCATTCTGAATTCCCCCAGGAATTCATTCTGAATTCTCCAGGAATTCATTCTGAATTCCCCCAGGAATTCATTCTGAATTCTCCCAGGAATTCATTCTGAATTCCCCAGGAATTCATTCTGAATTCCTCAGGAATTCATTCTGAATTCCCCAGGAATTCATTCTGAATTTCCCAGAAATTCATTCTGAATTCCCCAGAATTCATTCTGAATTTCAGGAATTCATTCGAATTCCCCAGAATTCATTCGAATTCCCAGGAATTCATTCGAATTCCCCAGGAATTCATTCGAATTCCAGGAATTCATTCTGAATTCCCCAGAATTCATTCTGAATTTCAGGAATTCATTCTGAATTCAGGAATTCATTCTGAATTCCCCAGAATTCATTCTGAATTCCCCAGAATTCATTCTGAATTCCCCAGGAATTCATTCTGAATTCCCCAGAATTCATTCTGAATTCCAGGAATTCATTCTGAATTCCCCAGGAATTCATTCTGAATTCCCCAGAATTCATTCTGAATTCCCCAGGAATTCATTCTGAATTCCAGAATTCATTCTGAATTTCAGGAATTCATTCTGAATTCCCCAGGAATTCATTCTGAATTCCCCAGGAATTCATTCTGAATTCCCCAGGAATTCATTCTGAATTCCCAGGAATTCATTCGAATTCCCCAGGAATTCATTCGGAATTCCCCAGGAATTCATTCGAATTCCCAGGAATTCATTCTGAATTCCCCAGAATTCATTCTGAATTCCCCAGAATTCATTCGAATTTCAGGAATTCATTCTGAATTCCCCCAGGAATTCATTCTGAATTCCCCCAGGTATTCATTCTGAATTCCCCCAGGAATTCATTCTGAATTCCCCCAGGAATTCATTCTGAGTTCCCCCAGGAATTCATTCTGAATTCCCCCAGGAATTCATTTTGAATTCCCCCAGGAATTCATTTTGAATTCCCCCAGGAATTCATTCTGAATTCCCCCAGGAACTCATTCTGAATTCCCCCAGGAATTCATTCTGAATTCCCCCAGGAATTCATTCTGAATTCCCCCAGGAATTCATTCTGAATTCCCCCAGGAATTCATTCTGAATTCCCCCAGGAATTCATTCTGAACTGGCTCAGGATTCTATTATGAATTCGCACAGGAATTCATTCTGGATTCCCGCAGGACTTCTTTTTGAATTCGCCCAGGAATTCATTCATAATTCGCCCAGAAATTCATTCAGAATTCGCCCAGGATTTCATTCTGCATTCACCCAGGAATTCATTCTGAATTCCTTCAAGAATGCATTCTGAATTCCCCCTGGAATTAATTCCGAATTCGCCCAGGAATTCATTCTGAATACCCCAAGGAGTTCATTCTAAATTACCTAACGAATTTATCCTGAATTCCTCTAGGAAATCATCCTGATTTCATCCAGAAAATCAATTCCTTCCGGAGTTCATCCTGAATTCCTCCAGAAATTCATCCAGGATTTTTCAAGGAATTCACATTAAATTCTGCAAGAAATTCATCCTGAATTCTTCAATTAATTTATCCTGGAATTTTCAAGAAATTCATCTTGAGTTCCTCCAGGAATTAGTTCTGAACTTCTCCATGAATTAATCTTGAATTCCTCCAGGAATTCATCCTGAATTTATCCAGGAATTCATCCTGAATTCCTTCGAAAAATCTTTCTGAGTGTCCCAGGATTTCTTACAGATTTCCCCCAGGAATTAAATTTGCTTCCCGCCCGGAATTCATTCTGAATTTTCCATTAATTCATTCTAATTTCCTCCAGAAGTTCATTCTGAATTGCCGTGTTGGGTTCGTGCAGGGATTCTCTATGGGGTTCATCCAAGATATCTTTTTGGAATTCCTACAGGAGTCCTTTCTGGAGTTTTTTTCAAAAAATCTTCTTTGAACTCCTTCAGAAATTACTCGTGGATTTTCTCCAGTATTTCCTCCTGGAGCTCTTCCAGAAATTACTTGGGAGTTCTTCCAGAGCTCCTAGAGTTTATGCAGAGATTCCTCCTAGAGATCCTTGAAAAAAAATCAAGGATTCCTCCAAGCGGCTCTTCGGGAATTATTCTTGAAGTTTCTCCAGGAACTCTACCTGGCGTTTATCCGGGATATCTTTTAGGAGTTATTAAGGGAATCCTTCCAAAAATTCTTCATGGGGCTCCACCAGAAATAACTCCTAATGCTCCCCTAGGATTTCCTTCTGGAATTTCATCCAAATATTTCTCCTTTAATTTTTGGAAGCTCTTTCGGAAATTGCTTCTGAAGTTCTTTCAGGAACTCTTCCCAAAGTTCCTTTTTGGAGTTCCTCCAACAATTCATCCCAACATCAACATCAACATCCAACATTCATTCTCCTCGTGTAGTTTCTTCAAAAGTTCATCTTTTAATCTCTCCTGAAACTTAGCTTGGAAATACTTAGTTTCCGCATATTCTTTGAAATCACAAAATAATCCTCAGATATCCATGGCTTAACTATGATTCAAGACAAAATTTTCAAAACGACTTATCTGCTTTTGTAAACAAAGATTCAAACGATGATTTGACGAATCTGATAGCTCTTTCACGCAAACCAACACCATCAATAGGTAGGTGAAGGATTCCGCTACCTGTTGATGGTGTTGGTTTGCGTGGAAAAGCTACCAGATTCGTCAAATCATCGTTTGAATCTTTGTTTACAAAAGCAGATATGTCGTTTTGAAAATTTTGTCTTGGATTCATCCAAACGATTCTCCTTCTCCATATAATTTTGCATACATGCAGTGTGGTACGACTTGCATGCAACATGCTGGATGACCACAAACAGACTGCAAAAAGCGTGGAACGGAACTATCCGGCTGGTTCTCAGTGGCCGTTACTTGAAAATGTCATCTGTCTTAAGTAGTCGATTTTTGACATTTTGTGAAAAAAAAAATCAAGAGATTTGGTTGAAAAACGGCTGAGTGCTTGAAGTTGCCGTTCCACGTTTTTTGCGAGCTTGGTACTTTACGTTACAAATCTTTGCTCGGTACTTGTAGTGTTAACGTGTTTTTTTTTAATTATTTTGTAATGTACGAGAAAGGCATCATCACTGCTAGGTGGATTAATCTGGACTTTCATCAAGTAATCCGACTCAATATTTAAGATGTCAGGCTCAGAGTGTAAATGTAATCAGATATGAATCAGATCAGTATAACTTTGTCAAAGAGGCAAAGCCGTGGCGTGGATTCCTAGGGCCCTTGTGAAGTCTTTTTAGAGTACCTCTTTCTTATTAAAGGCCGATTTCTCCACCATCATTGCTCGAACCAGGTTTAAGCGCAAAGGTAAGAGTTCAGAAGAACCTAAAGAAAACATTACCTATTATTAAACGAAGCACATAGAATTTGCGTTGGATTGATTTTACAGAAAAATATATTAAGCTCTTTTAGTGGAATATATTTAACCGTCTAAGACAAGTTAAGTACTCTCCATTTAATTCCACCAATTATTTTCGAATCTTTGCAGATACGTATTTCGACCACAACTGTGTGGTCGTCTTCAGTGTCTCGTACTTGACTCGACTTAACTCGTCTTGGACGGTTGATTTTACAGTTTTCGTCTTTGAGTTTTCAAAATAATTTCATTTACAATAAATATTTAGTCGCTTATCAAGGTTGCTCCACATGAATTATCTTTTCAACTTACTAAAGATTCCTTTCCCATGGCGCACACGGAGATACAGAGCATTACTCACTCTCTTATAATAATGAGTGTCAAACTAATTTTCCTCTCCTAATCCTAAATTGACTGTAAGGGCGTGAGTGGCTCATACTGTCCATAGCAGGTGTTTCTTGCACTCAATTGAAATCGGTTGAGGATGAAAATTTGGCAACAATTTTTGCTTCTGTCACAAAAAAATCTTCACGTTAGTTAATAACAAATCTTAATAACATTGCAGTCTGTTTTTAGTATGGTTAATTTGATTCAGTCCTAAATGAAATCGGCATTGCGTTGATTAAAGTCACCGTAGTTGTAGTAGCCCCAGGAGGGAGTTGTGATAAAATTTGTTCAGCACATTGGAAAAAAAAACTTTTTCACGTGCTTTTATGAGCATGGTCAGATGCAAAGTACACCGAGGCAAACACGTGTGCTACACCTGCTAAATATGTATGATTTTACCCAAACATGCTCAAATTCTTTAAATTTAGATGTAGGATTGATTTCTGAATTAAAAGTAGTCGAAATGGCAACAAGAACGGGAGTGACCTGATTTCCTATTGCACTTATGAAAAATTTCTGTCGTTGCGAAATACATTTGTTTTTATGTATTGCGATTATTTGACAGGCTCAGGCATGTATAACACTAACGGAGCCGAGACTCTTTATGGTATTTGAAATCGATATCATCTTATTATCAACATTTAGTATGGGGGAAAGGGCATGGACGAAGATACTCGTGGCGACTCAGGGTTAGATTGCGTAATTTCAGGACGGACGAGGTTGGGATTTAGGTTTGAGGTATGACAGTTGCTCATCCGGGTATTTGACGTCATTAACGGTGTGGCGTAGCGTCGTTCTCGAGTTGTAGTTCGTCAGTGAGCATCTTCCGGATGGCTGTAGCTTCGTGTTACACAGGACAATAAGACAAAGACAAAAAAAAACGAGAAAGAAAAAAATGGGGGTATTAGACTTTTATGTCAGACGAGCGAAGAAAGGTATAGATGGCCTCCATATAGGGTAAATCTGGGTGAGATGCCACACCTTTTTGAAAATCGATATTTCTTCAAATAAATTAATTAATGTTTTTGATAGTTTAGGGATCCAACTACGTAGTGTAGAAGTCATTTGTAAAACAAAAACAATCGGACTGTGCTATTTACATTACAGAATAAAAGTCAAATCCGGGTGAGATACTACAACCTCAGGAGGAGATGCCACACGTGAGAAATGTTGGAGAAATAGGATTATGATATATTTTATTTGCGATTTCAACACAAAAAAAAAACAAAGAAATGCATCGCGTGAATATTTTCTTATTTCTATACTGTCTACTTACTACACAGTTGAGGATATTAGTTATTATTTGGCTTTTATCTAATTGGTTTTCTCCCACAATCAATTACACAAATCGTAAAAAAATATACATATTGCCTTTTTCTTTATCCACGACGTTTTTTTTTCAAATTGTCTAACATTGTCAGATGGCCTTACTAAGGGTATGCGATAACACATTTTTTTCTGACGAAACGAAACGAAACGAAATTAGAAATTAAATTGTTAGTTCAAAACGAAACGAAACGAAATTCAGATTTACTTCCGAGACTTCGAAACGGAACGAAATCGAGGTCCATGTTATTCGAAATTTTTCGAAACGAAACGAAATTTAATTTTTTTTCCGCGGAAATTTTGTTGAATAGTTTTTTCTGCATTATATACATAAGGCAAAAACGAATAAAAAATCCGCGGAGATAACCAATTTTATTATTAATTTATCTATGGGGAGAATGTAGCTTAATTTTACAAAAGGACATTAGTAACAGATCAGCTTTGAACCTGTTAAACATTTTCAAAAGTATGCCCCTTACCATAAACAACGAAAAAATATTCATCGCTTAATATTTCCAACAGACCTCAGTAAAAATAAAAAAAAATGATTTTTTAACAGCAATCAACAGATTCAATGTGCCACCCCTCCATTTCTATTACCATCTTGAATGAAGTCTCCAGGCAAATTGTCAACAAAATTCATGAAAATGGTCTTTCCAACAGATCTTAGCAGTATGAAAGCTGTTGATTGCAGTTAAAAAATCGACATTTTTTATTTTTACTGAGGTCTGTTGCAAATATTGAGCGAGCATTTTTTTGGTTATGGCGAGGGGAATTTATATATGAACGAAAATCGTTACTGCTCGATAAAAACCTTTTTCCGGTTCATCATTTCACCTCTCACTCACTTTTTGTGAAAACAACAAAATAAATTTTATGGTACGCTGCGTTGCGAGTCGACCCTTAATAATAATAGCCATGAGATGCGTTTACTTTAGCAACACCATCACGCTATCAGGCATTAGGTTACAGTGGCCAAACGTCCCGGATTATGCGGGACAGTTCCGCGTTCAACCTATTTGCCTCGCATTGCCTGGCGTCCCGGAAAACGTTCCGCATTTCATGATGAATCTTTACGGCCTGGGGATTGAATCCATTCCATCGGAAATGCAATATAAAAAGAAATCTGTAACAGATTTAAAAAATTAAGAGAATATAGGAGCTTTGAAGTTGAGAGTCTTGAGGGTCTACTGAAGTTATAAGATAAAGACAGCTCAGCAACTTCCGTAACTTCCGTAAAAAAAAATCTATTATTATTTATTTGCTGATTCCCAGTAAATATTTGCTGTGTTTTAGCAATAAAACGTCATAGTTCTCGGCAAAAAAACGTTTTGACTCAGATTCCGAACATGACTCAGATTCCGAACAATGGCATTTTAGCGCCCTAAAACTAAAGTTTCCATTGGTTTTTTGTACTAAGGATTTAGATAACAAAAGAATTCAAGCTCATATGGAGGAAATTCCATATATATAGCCAAAATAGCCATTTGAAAGCGAGTGTTCGGAATATGAGTCATGTTCGAAAATTGCATCAAAACGGTACGTGTTTGCTGAAAACTAGGGGGAAGGGTCGTTTGGCCAAATGCCACTCGACCGAAAGTAGTTTGGCCGAATATAACATTTGGCCGAACAGACCATTAGGTCGAAAGTTATTTGGCCGAAAGGGTCGTTTGACCGAAAAGGTCAATTGGCCGAAAGGGTCATTTGACCGAAAGGGTCAT
This sequence comes from Armigeres subalbatus, assembly GCF_024139115.2. NCBI lineage: Eukaryota > Metazoa > Arthropoda > Insecta > Diptera > Culicidae > Armigeres > Armigeres subalbatus. Next base: position 178,339,845 of record NC_085139.1, on the reverse strand, counting down.
TTGGCCGAAAGGGTCATTTGGCCGAAAGGGTCGTTTGGCCGAAAGGGTCATTTAGCCAAAAGAGTCGATTGGCCGAAAGGATCATTTGGCCGAAAGGGTCGATTGGCCGAAAAGGTCATTTGGCCGAAAGAGTCATTAGTCGTCATTGGCCGAAAGGGTCATTTGGCCGAAGGAGTCATTACGCCGAACGGGTAATTTGGCCGAAGGAGTCATTACGCCGAACGGGTAATTTGGCCGAAGGAGTCATTAGGCCGAAAAGGGTAATTTAACCGAAAGGGTCATTTGCACGAAAGGATCATTTGAAAAATGAGAAATTAGGAGTAGTTCTCATTCTTCGTTTCTAACTTCTCACTGTAAAAATTGAGGAGCGCGAAGTGTGTAGTAAGATGTCTCACTACTCACTTTTTACAGCAAGAAGAGTGAAATGAGAAGTGATAATTCTGTGACTTATTTCTCACTTCTTACTGTGAATAGTGAGTTGTGCGAAGTGGGTAGTGAGACGTCTCACTTCTCATTTCGCGATTCTCACTTTTTACAGTGAGAAGAGAAAAATTAGGATTGAGAAGTAAGACGTCTCATTCCTAATTTCTCACTTTTCAAATGACCCTTTCGGTCAAACGACCTTATCAGCTGAACGACTCTTTCGGCTAAACGACTCTTTCGGCCAAATGACCGTATTCGGCCAAACAACCCTTTCGGCCAAACGACCCTCTCGACCAAATGAGCCTTTCGGCCAAATGACTTTCGGTCAGATGGGTTTCGGCCGAATAGTTTTCGGCCAAACGACCCTTTCCCAAAGCTAGGACATGATGCTGTCTTGTTACTATTCAGTCGGTAGCTCTGGCGAGGTGGTCGCCAGTGTATCCAAATTAATTTCGTTTAGAATCTTCCATACAATATGTTTCAAAACTCGATATTTATCTTCCTTCTATCCATTATTTATGTAAGCGAAGCGACAGATTCAAACACAAAAGATTTCACTTGAAAAATATGACTGATATATGATATGATAAAAAAATGACAAAAAAATAAATATAGTGCTTAATATCAACACTTATAAATCTTTGCAGACCTTGAGAATAATGTATAAGTCTTTGCAAATGCAGACATTTACGTTTATTGCTAAATAATAACTTTTAAAACCAGCAGCACGTCCAAACTAACAACAAATTGCCCTACGGAAGACGCACCGAAACGATTGTGACAGAAAATCGGTACAATTTTAAAGCATCTGGATCTGCAGGATCTAGAAGATGTGAGAAAATTCTAGATATAAATGATCTACGGAATCAAAATTATCTGAAGATAAAAGTTTAGGTCATGACAATGATCTCCATCGGAAGGATCTGAATGAGTTCCAAGATCTGAAATAGATGAGATATCAGATGAGAATGTTCCAAATCTGGAGCATTCTTAAATCTGCAAACATCTAAGAATCTGCAAAATCAGGGAAACTTCTGTAATATCACCATCTCCATTTCACTATTCTCAAACAATGGTTGCTGAAACTGATTACTATTAAAAGAACACGGAAAACAGACAATACACAGTAGACCAGTGACGAATATTTTGCTCATCGAAGAGTTTCCACAACTAGAGCACAGATCGAACAATCGCCTTATAATACATTACACTTAACATTCACAACTCAGTTAACTTAAATAAAAATAGAGCATACCAAAGCATACAAGAGCATACAAATTATTTCTACGTCACTGAACAATATTATTTAAATCAACAGATAGGTATGCATAACGTTTTATACGTGAACACTTTCAACAAATTATTGAACAGAAAAATTGTTTTAAGCTCTTTTAGTGGAATGTATTCAATCGTCTAAGACGAGTTTAGTACTTTCCATTTAATCCACTACGTTTAGTTATATTTTAAAACATTGAAGAAATTTTCTGGAAATCTAAATGTATTTCTGTTGAAGATACAGAATTGTATTACACTAACGACACAATCATGGGTCACACACTAATATGGTTTGATCAGCGTGCAAAATGGAGTGACTAATAATTGTTACAAACTGACCCACATAGTGTACGTAATGAGATTTAGTGAAGGAATTTATATGTATAAATTTTTGAATAGAGTTTGAAAGCTATATTCAGCGGCGCAGCCGAATTTTTTTATGATATGAAAATTTTCATTATTAATTCCGGAATTCCGCGGAATTTCGTTTCGAACGCCCTAAAACGAATTTTTTCGAAATACCGCATATGCTTAGGCCTTACATTCTTCGAAGCAAATTTTCTTCCATTCCTGGTTTTGTTTCGTAGTGTATCCGCTTTTTTATGTACCCATATTAATAACAATCTAAATCGAAGGATTAAATGGATCTGTTTCCCATTATTGTGATGTTTTCAGTAGTGAGCGCGCAAGATAATAATAAATAACGACAAAGATTAAATCGAAATCGTTCCTTGTGCAAATATCAATAATTTTGGAGCATGTTATTAATAAAGGAACAAACATCCTAGGACGTCTGGATTTTCCTGGCAGGATTCTCCTCCTAATCTCTGCAATATCTTGGTCTTCGTATTTCACATGATTTTCCCACTCGAAAAAAAATCTCATTAAAGTACTGATAAAAGGTGGTTGCGGCATATCACCCTGATTTTTTTTGCGGCATCTATACCAATTGTAAGGGATAGTAGTTGTAAAATTATAGCTAGTAAGTCGCTTATTTTTAGATGGGGCGCTTATACATAAGGGCGCTTGTAAGGGTGTTTTAAATTTATAATTATTCGTATATTCGGTAACAAAATCAAATGTAGTAAAAATGGTGCTAAAAGAAGTATTTTTTACAATAAATCACATATAATGGAGGAGCCAGTTCAAATGATTATTCGATATATTTAAACAATTTAAAGAACCTAGTAAATACAATAATCAATAACAACACCGGCATGTCCTTAAAGACAGTTATGAAAATAGAAGAGACATAAGTATGTTTTTTTTTACTAATTTTATTTGCTAATTATCTAATACATGCATTCATCTCTTAGACTAGGTGTTCCGTGTTTTCTTTACACTATCATCCTTATTTGCTATGTTATGTTCTATGTTGCTATGTTCTCTTCTTTCCGCTAAGCAAACGGCTTAAGGCCACTCCTGACAGAATCCAAGTTTCAAAGTGCTCGCGTTTTCGGGGGCACACAAAAGATATTTTAGTTACTAGATAAAGATTGTCGCTGTCGTCGCTGTCCGGAACATCTTTTGCTGGCGAGGATAGGGGAGCTAAATGTCAAAGAAGGAAAATCCATACGATTTGACAGGTATGTACCACACATGTTTCGGACAGCAGAACAAAGGGAACCGAAGCGACAATCTTTATCTAGTAACTAAAATATCTTTTGGGCACACCCCTCGATACGGAGGCGGCGGACAACTGTCATTTTTGTCGATTCAGCTTTGCTGCGTCGCAGCATGCGTGAAAAAATAAAAATGACAGCTGTGCGTTGCTTCCGTATCGAGTGGTGTGCCCCCGAAAACGCGAGCACTTTGAAACTTGGATTCTGTCAGGAGTGACCTTAAGCGCCACCTTCCGATTGAAAGGACCGTTAGCTCGAGTCTCAAATACCCGACTTGAAACCTCCTTCTCAGGGCAGGTTAAGTAAGTTATCTTAGAATTGAAGTCGCAATCAGATCCCAAACGTCTCAAATGAACTAAGCCGAGCCAAATTTAATGCAAAATAATAATAATAATAAATAAATAAATAAATAAGTAGAAATTGAGATATAAATTCTCTAAAATTAACCAATGGGGGAAAAACTTAGCTACTATTATGAACCCAAACCAATCTTAATCAATGAATAATTTATTTCGTGACGTTAGAAAACTAGTGGAGTAGCCTAATTAATCTAGAAGTAAGTTAGTATAATTCAAATCCAATGCGCAGTTAAATTCAATCAAATATATTCTAATTTATCGAGTTTAAGTTCATCCTTTAAATTAACTGCAGAATGTATTGATCAAGAAACGAATTGAGGCAAACCTAATGTCCTTACTGTGACGTCACGTTATTTTCATAGTTACTAGTAACTTTTGGATTTAGCGATTTAGTGTGGGCTTTGGACCGGTCTAACCTTAGCTCGGGTCAATCCCTCGTCGGATGTCCCACGGGGTCCGATGGATGGTTCGAGCTCTTTGGAGGCTGATTTCCGGGTTTACACGCACCGGGTCACAAACTGGCAAACTACAGTGGACTAATATCACCACAAGACTCGTGCGCCGGCGTCAAATAGTGGTAAATGCGTCCCTTTCGGTGTGGAATGACGAGCTTTCAGTACTTTTGCTCACGCCGCACGGCTTATTAACGGACGAGTATTTGTGGGTTGAGAACCACTGCTGGCCCTTCGGGTCTTTCGATAGACCTCCGGAAGGATATTCAAGTCCTTGTAGGAAAATCCCAGACTTGACGCCCACGTTGATTGGGCAGTTTGACCTGTTCAACACGGAGTTTCACATTATGCTAACTTTAGTTAACTATTAGACTAATAAGGCTTACCTGAATTTGAATCTATTTTAGGTTTATTCAAACAGACACTTTCTTTTTAGAATCTAACTCGATGAATTAAGAATCTAGTTTCGAACAAAAATCAAATGATTTAAAACTATTATTTTATTATTTATTTAGTTAACATCTAAACAGATAACACTGAATCAACAATTTGACGCCACAATGCACGGTTCGAGGCCGCATCTCTCCATCCTCGGATACGCCCCACGCTCGCCAAGTCGTTCTGCACCTGGTCTGCCCATCTCGCTCGCTGCGCTTCACGTCGTCTCGTACCTGCCGGATCGGAAGCGAACACCATCTTTGCAGGGTTGCTGTCCGGCATTCTTGCAACATGCCCTGCCCATCGTACCCTTCCGGCTTTAGCTACCTTCTGGATACTGGGTTCGCCGTAGAGCTGGGCGAGCTCATGGTTCATTCTTCGCCGCCACACACCGTCTTCTTGCACACCGCCAAAGATGGTCCTAAGCACCCGTCTCTCGAATACTCCGAGTGCTTGCAAGTCCTCCTCGAGCATTGTCCATGTTTCATGTCCGTAGAGGACAACCGGTCTTACAAGCGTCTTGTACATGACACATTTGGTGCGGTGGCGAATCTTTTTCGACCGCAGTTTCTTCTGGAGCCCGTAGTAGGCCCGACTTCCACAGATGATGCGCCTTCGTATTTCACGACTAACGTTGTTGTCAGCCGTTAGCAAGGATCCGAGGTAGACGAATTCCTCGACCACCTCGAAAGTATCCCCTGTCTATCGTAACATTGCTTCCCAGGCGGGCCCTGTCGCGCTCGGTTCCGCCCACAAGCATGTACTTTGTCTTTGACGCATTCACCACCAGCCCAACTTTTGTTGCTTCACGTTTCAGGCGGGTGTACAGTTCTGCCACCTTTGCAAATGTTCGGCCGACAATGTCCATGTCATCCGCGAAGCAAATAAATTGACTGGATCTGTTGAAAATCGTACCCCGGCTGTTACACCCGGCTCTCCGCATGACACCTTCTAGCGCAATGTTGAACAACAGGCACGAAAGTCCATCACCTTGTCTTAGTCCCCGGCGCGATTCGAACGAACTGGAGTGTTCGCCCGAAATCTTCACACAGTTTTGCACACCATCCACCGTTGCTTTGATCAGTCTGGTAAGCTTCCCAGGAAGCTGTTCTCGTCCATAATTTTCCATAGCTCTACGCGGTCTATACTGTCGTATGCCGCCTTGAAATCAACGAACAGATGGTGCGTTGGGACCTGGTATTCACGGCATTTTTGAAGGATTTGCCGTACAGTAAAGATCTGGTCCGTTGTCGAGCGGCCGCCAACGAAGCCGGCTTGATAACTTCCCACGAACTCGTTCACTAATGGTGACAGACGACGGAAGATGATCTGGGATATCACTTTGTAGGCGGCATTAAGGATGGTGATCGCTCGAAAGTTCTCACACTCCAGTTTGTCGCCTTTCTTGTAGATGGGGCATATAACCCCTTCCTTCCACTCCTCCGGTAGCTGTTCGGTTTCCCAGATTCTGACTATCAGTTTGTGCAGGCAAGTGGCCAGCTTTTCCGGGCCTATCTTGATGAGCTCAGCTCCGATACCATCCTTACCAGCTGCTTTATTGGGCTTCAGCTGTTGAATGGCATCCTTAACTTCCCTCAAGGTGGGGGCTGGTTGGCTTCCATCGTCCGCTGAACTGACGTATTCATCTCTTCCGCTGCCTTGACTTTCACTACCTGTAATCTCAGCGCCATTCAGATGTTCCTCGTAGTGCTGCTTCCACCTTTCGATCACCACACGTTCGTCCGTCAAGATGCTCCCATCCTTATCCCGGCACATTTCGGCTCGCGGCACGAAGCCTTTGCGGGATGCGTTGAGCTTCTGATAGAACTTGCGTGTATCTTGAGAACGGCACAGCTGTTCCATCTCCTGGCACTCCGCTTCTTCCAGGCGGCGTTTCTTCTCCTGAAAAAGGCGGGTCTGCTGTCTCCGCTTCCGTCTATAACGTTCCACGTTATGCCGGGTACCTTGCTGCAGCGCGACCGCCCGCGCTGCATCCTTCTCCTCCAGAATCTGTCTGCACTCTTCGTCGAACCAATCGTTCCGTCGACTTCGACCCACATACCCGACGTTGTTCTCCGCTGCGTCGTTAATGGCTGCTTTGACTGTATTCCAGCAGTCCTCAAGAGGGGCCCCATCGAGCTCACCCTCTTCCGGCAACGCTGCCTCGAGATGCTGCGCGTATGCAGTGGCGACATCAGGTTGCTTCAGTCGCTCTAGGTCGTACCGCGGCGGTCGTCGGCACCGAACATTGTTAATGACGGATAGTTTTGGGCGCAGTTTAACCATCACCAGATAGTGGTCAGAGTCGATGTTAGCGCCACGATATGTCCTGACGTCGATAATGTCGGAGAAGTGCCGTCCATCAATCAGAACGTGGTCGATTTGTGATTCTGTCTGCAGTGGTGATCTCCAGGTGTACCGATACGGGAGGCTGTGCTGGAAGTAGGTGCTGCGAATGGCCATATTCTTGGAGGCGGCGAAATCAATTAGTCGTAGGCCGTTTTCGTTCGTCAGCCGGTGAGCGCTGAACTTTCCAATAGTCGGTCTAAACTCCTCCTCTTGGCCAACCTGAGCGTTCAAATCTCCTATGATGATTTTGACGTCGTGGCTTGGGCAGCTGTCGTACTCACGTCCCAGCTGCGCGTAGAATGCGTCCTTATCATCATCAGTGCTTCCGGAGTGTGGGCTATGGACGTTGATTATGCTGAAGTTGAAGAACCGGCCTTTGATCCTCAACCTGCACATTCTTTCATTGATCGGCCACCACCCGATCACGCGCCTATCGCCCATCACTATGAAAGCTGTTCCCAGCTCGTGTGTGTTGCCGCAGCTCTGGTAGATGGTATGATTACCTCTGAACGTTCGCACCATTGATCCCTTCCAACAAACCTCCTGCAGCGCTACGATGCCGAATCCACGGTCCTTGAGCACATCGGCGAGTATGCGTGTGCTCCCGATGAAGTTGAGAGATTTGCAGTTCCACGAACCGAGTTTCCAATCGCTAGTCCCTTTTCGTCGCAGTGGTCTTCGCCGATGGTTCCGGTCCGTACTCTCTTGTTGATTGTTCGTTGCTTATGATTTTTAAAGGCTGGCTTGCAGGGCCTGACACCAAACCCCTAAATTTCCGGAGGACCATTCCTCCTTATTTCCGGTGGACCATGGTGCACAGTTTCACTTAGAGTCCCTCGCTGGCACTCGGACGATGATCAGCCGCCCCTAACATGGAGAACAGACGCTGTTGTGAGCCGATCCTGACATGGAGAACAGACGCTCAATAAGATTTGCACCTCCGGAGAGGAGCAAACCCCCCCTTCCCTGTCAGCATACGACCATAGTTCCCACCGGGGTTGGTTACCCGATCTTCCCTAAGGTTGCTCGTATCCCGGCCAGCACCGCGGGGAGGTAGGGATAGGAGTTGCTGGGTAAGAGGCTAAGGACCGCGAGATGGGGTCTATTTTATTCCTTCAGGTACGCGAAGTACCAATGGTACGCTTTACCCAGCATTTGCCGTGCCGATTTAAAACTATAATTGAAACTAATCACTCCCGAGACTTACTTCGAGTTTAATTTTTCAATCGCGCAGTTTAAAGATGGATAATTTGATACCACTAGGCTTTCTCGTGATCTTAACGATCCGTTCTCGACTTTGCACTCCACTTTAATGAAAAAAGCACACGCGACCAAGATTGGGTAGAGCTACTTGTTCACGACGCCATTTCCTCCAAAAAATGTACGACGTCGTACATACCTGTCTTTTGGTTGGTTGATGTTATACTATACACTACTACATGCTACTCGAACTGAAATTATAATATAAATAGGATTCTAAATCATTCCGTGCCGATAGTTCGAACGAGCCAGACGTGTGTGCTGTGTCTCATCGCGGATTGTGTTCGGTAGTGAAAAGGCTATTGTGTGGTGCGCTCCTACCTACGGATCCAAGGCGATCGCTGTCGGCGAGTGAAGTAGGGGAGAACGGTCCAAAATGCACCCCTGGGCAAAATGGCCTCCCTCATAAAATCACCCATATAATCTGTTGTAGTACATTTATGAAAAAATATTACCATTACAATTCATAATTAGTTATCCATCATTGAGCTCCATTGGAATTGGAAAAATCTAACCAAATTCCTTCATATTCACTCAAATTTACTAATTTGCTATTCTTCAACCACATCCGTAAGATTGTAGTTCAATCCATTAAGAAAATACAAACAACCATGCGTTCACCATCATTTTACATGCAATTGAGTCATTTTAGACCACCATTCGGGCGTTTTGCCCCAGGCCTATTTTTAAAACATTTTTTAAATGCGTTAGAAAGTCATGAAAACCTTATTGTTTTGAATAGGAGATCATTGTGAAATGAAGCTGGGTTTGTAAATTTTGCACCTATACGTTGAAACAGTTGGGTATTTTTGTTTGTATGGGCGAAAACATCGAAAAAGCTTAACGGGTGCATTTTGGACCGTTCTCCCCTAGCTGCTTCTGGCGACGCCAGTGAAGCAGGCTATTGTTACTGTTACTGGGGCAGATAAGTGGCAAAACTTTTTATTGTTCTCCCTTCTGGTTGATACAGAGTGGGACTGCTTAGAATTAATCAAATTAGTTTTTTTTAAGTTTTTTTTTCTAATTTGCTATTAGTTTTAAGTTAGTATAAGCATAATTATCCTTCCACCTTGCGGGATGAGAATGGAGGCGGAGACTGGAGAAGGCAATGTGCCTGGAAAAGATGGAGGGCGCACTCGATTGTACCATGCGGCTTCGCCTGGGCCTTGGGTTGTTTACTTTCGGCAGAAAATAAAAAGCCTAGATTTTCTCGGCATTAAACGAGATTTGACGCGTCGTTTTCCGAAGCTTGATTTTAGCAAGATCAACAGGAACAAACTACGCATCACCGCACCTACATACCAGGTGGTGAACGAAATTGCTGGCGACAGGGCGTACAATGTTGAATATATGGTTTATGTCCCCTCGCGGGAGGTCGAAATTGAAGGTGTGATCAACGCAGCGAGCCTGACTTGCAAGGATGTACTTGCGGGAAAAGGCCGCCTAAAGAATGCAATGGAGTCTACAGTGGATATTCTGGACTGCAAGGAATTGCATTCAGCAGCCACGGTAGATGGAAAGAAGGTATATTCCAAGTCAGGTTCGCTTCGGGTGACGTTCGCCGGTTCGATGCTCCCAAAATATGTTGATATTGAAAACATGCTATTTCCGGTGCGTCTTTTTGTGCCAAGGGTATTTAATTGTACCAATTGCAAACAACTTGGTCACACTGCCGAGTTTTGCGACAACAAACCACGTTGTGGCAAATGTTCTGAAAGGCATCGGGAGGAGTCCTGCCAGCAACAGGCAACAAAATGTGCTTATTGTGGTTTGAATCCTCCCCATGGTTTGCAGGAATGCCCGGTGTACAAAAAGCGCACCCAAAAGTGAAGCGCTCGTTGGTACAGCGCTCCAAGCAGTCGTATGCGGAAATGGTTAAGTCGCAAGACACATCCGCCACAGCCACTGCATCGACTGCTATTTCAGCCACCGTTCGTGTAAGTGATTATTATGATTCCATCTCCATTGATGAATTGGACTCTGACGCAGCCGATATGGATGATCCTGCGGAGGTACACGTGCCCGAAAAGAGGAAGCAACCGTCTTCCCCGGGATCGCGCCGCAAGAGAACAAAAATCATCCATAAAAGCTTGGCAAAATCTGAAGGTAATGGGGGTTTATTTAATATCCCGATGCAACCTGTCCCTACTGCTTCTTTTGATCCTAGTTGCAGTAAGGCATTCCCGCCATTGCCAAAATCCGATGTTTCTAAGAAACATCCGGCTAGGAGAATCAACGAAAGAAAAAAAGTAATTCGCACTTCTAGTAAAAGTATTCCGTCCAAGCGAGGATTGATCTCCTTTAAGGACCTTGTGGACCGTTTTTTGAATTTATTCAATATTCCGAATTCATTGAGGCCTATCATTGACCTTTGTATACCAACAGTGGAAAGTTATCTGAAGCAATTGACTGTTTCATGGCCCCTTCTTGAAGGAATTGTATCTTTCGATGGATAATACGGCCAATACCCAAGATACAATCACTGTGCTGCAGTGGAACTGTCATAGTCTGAAAAATAAATTAGACGTGTTCAAGTTTTTGATTCGCAATTCCGATTGCGATATATTTGCACTCTGTGAAACATGGCTTTCTTCTGAAGATGAAATCAACTTCCACGATTTTAATATTATTCGCCAAGATCGGGATGATCATTATGGTGGCGTTCTTTTGGGGATCAAAAAATGCTACTCCTTCTACAGAATTCCCATTCCGACTGTTCCCGGCTTAGAAATCGTCGCATGCCAAGTAAATGTGAAGAATAAAGATCTTTGCATAGCTTCAGTGTACATTCCTCCAAATGCCTCTATTAATCGTCGACATTTTTGGAGCGCAGTCTCCCTCCTATCATCTCCAGTATTGATATTGGGTGATATGAACGCACATGGTATTGGATGGGGCGAAACGTATGACGATTATAGAGCGCCTATTTTCTATGATCTGTGTGACGATTTCAATTTGAATATTTTGAACACTGGTGAAGTAACTCGAATAGGACCAAATGGTCAACAAAGCCGTATTGATCTGTCTAAATGTTCAAATTCACTATCATTAGATTGCACGTGGAAGGTAATTCAAGATCCCCATGGTAGTGACCATATGCCGATAGTCACCACAATTAAGAGTGGCTATCAACAATCTGAGCCAGTTAATGTTCCTTTCGATCTCACGAAGAACATTGACTGGCAAAAATTTGCATCGGCGGTAAAAATTGGTATTGAATCAACTGATACTCTTCCACCTTTGGATGAATATCGATTCCTTACTGAGTTGATTCAAAAAAGCGCACTAGAAGCTCAGAAACGACGCGTTCCAAGTACATCTTTTATCAGAAGACCAGCCACTCCTGGATGGGATGATGAATGTACTAAGTTGTATTCTGAGAAATCTGATGGCTTCAAGGCCTTCCGTAAACACGGAAGGTCTGAGCTTTTCGAAGAGTATTTGAGGCTTGAAAGAAAGCTCAAAAATCTTCTCAAGGCTAAAAAACGTAGCTACTGGCGACATTTTGTCGAGGGACTATCGCGAGAAACCTCAATGACAACATTTTGGAAAATGGCCCGCAACATGCGGAACCGCACTTCCACCAACGAGAGTGAAGAATACTCCAATCGATGGATATTCAACTTCGCAAAAAAGGTCTGTCCAGATTCCGTACCAGCAGAACCGCTATTTCGAGAATCAGTCACTGATCCCGGTTCTTTGGGTGGACCATTCACAATGCTGGAACTTTCTATGTCTCTTCTTTCATCGAATAACTCTGCTCCGGGATGCGATAACATCAAATTCAATCTTCTTAAAAACCTCCCAGATATCGCAAAAAGACGATTACTTGACCTGTACAACTGTTTCATGGAGTACAATATTGTGCCACCTGAATGGCGACAGGTCAAAGTAATAGCTATTCGAAAGCCTGGGAAACCAGCGTCTAATCACAATTCATACCGACCGATTGCCATGCTATCATGCATGAGAAAATTATTGGAGAAAATGATCCTTTCAAGAGTCGACCATTGGGTCGAAGAAAATGCATTGCTTTCAAATACTCAGTTTGGATTTCGAAATGGGAAAGGAACAAACGATTGTCTAGCATTGCTTTCTTCAGATATACAACTGGCCTTTGCGCACAAGGAGCAATTGGCTTCAGTATTCTTGGACATTAAGGGCGCTTTTGATTCAGTTTCCATAGAAGTACTGTCAGACAATCTGCACAGTAATGGATTACCCGTTATTTTGAATAATTTTTTGTACAATTTGTTGTCAGAAAAACAAATGAACTTCACACTCGGCACTCTGACAACTTCCAGAACTATTTACATGGGCCTTCCCAAGGTTCATGTTTAAGTCCTGCTTTATAATTTCTATGTTAAAGATATTGACAATTGTTTGGAAGGACAATGCACGCTCAGACAACTTGCAGATGATGCCGTGGTCTCTCTAAGAGGTCCATGTGCAGCTGTCTTGCAAGGACCATTACAAAGTACCCTAGATAATCTGACTGTTTGGGCCAGACATTTAGGGATCGAGTTTTCACCGCAAAAAACTCAGTTGGTTGTGTTTACTAGGAAGCGGTACCCAGCTCAACTGAAACTAAAACTGTTGAATGATGACATCAACCAATCTTTATCTTCTACATACCTTGGGGTCGTGTTTGATTCTAAATGTACTTGGAAACTCCATTTTGAGTATTTGATACAAAATGCCGGAAAAGGATCCATTTTCTACGTTCTATCTCCGGAAGCTGGTGGGGTGCTCACCCGGAAGACCTCATCAAACTCTATAGAACGACTATTCTCTCTGTTTTAGAGTATGGCTCTTTCTGCTTCCTCTAAGCAGCTGATTGCCACCTGATCAAATTGGAACGAATTCAGTATCGTTGTTTGCGTATTGCCCTTGGCTGCATGCATTCGACGCATAACATGAGCCTGGAGGTGCTTGCTGGAGTCACTCCTTTAAAGCACCGTTACTGGCAGCTCTCTCTTAGAATACTCGTCAAATGTGGAACAAGTAACACACTTGTCTTAGATAACTTCGATAAAATGCTTGAACTGACTTGTCGTTCAAGATTCCTTAGAGTCTATCTCAACTACATTTCTTCAGATCTTTGTCTTCCGTGTTATAATCCACCTCGAGTTCACTTCACCAACGACAGTTCCTCAATTGAATACGATCTGTCCATGAAATACGCTATTCAAGGAATACCAGATCATCTTCGACAAATATCTATTCCCTCCTTTTTTTCAGAAAAATATGAACATGTCAATTGCAACAACAGATATTTCACTGATGGTTCTCGCATCAACGGATCCACTGGCTTCGGTGTTTTCAATGTAACTTCAACCACCTTCCGAAAACTTCAGGAACCGTGTTCGGTTTATGTTGCTGAGCTTGCAGCAATTAACTTCGCTTTGGGGATAATTTCTAATCAGCCCGTAGACCATTATTTCATCTTCTCGGATAGTCTTAGTTCTATCGAGGCACTCCGGTCGATGAAACCTGTTAAGCACGCATCTTACTTTCTTACAAACATAAGAGAGCAGATGCGTGTTTTGGTCGAAAGATCATTCAAGATTACCTTTGTTTGGGTCCCTTCTCACTGCTCAATCTACGGCAATGAGAAGGCAGACTCGCTGGCAAAGGTGGGCGCACAGGAAGGTGAGGTTTATGATAGACAATTCTCGAGCAACGAGTTTTTCCCATTAGTCCGTCAGAGTACTCTTCAAAGTTGGCAAAGAAATTGGACACACAACGAACTTGGACGGTGGCTATTTTCCATAGTTCCAAAAGTTTCTGGGCGAGCGTGGTTCAGAGGTGAGGACTTAAGTCGAGGCTTCATTCGCGTGATGTCGAGACTTATGTCCAATCACTATTCACTAAACGCACATCTGTACAGAATAAACCTTGTCGATAGCAACTTATGTAGGTGCGGAGCCGGTGGGAGCGGGCCATTTGGCATAAAGTAATTTGGCATAACGCCATTTGGCATAAGGTCATTTGGCATAAAGGCTATTTGGCATAACGGTCATTTGGCATAACGGACATTTGGCATAATTGTGAGGGTCTTTTGGCATAACGGACATTTGGCATAATTTTTCTTTCCGTTCGCTAAACAGACTAAGTGATGCGGGAAACACCCCGGAATAGTAAATATTACACCCGTCGACAACAATATTAAAAAGACATTGCAAAGAATGTATTTGTAATGCAATGCAAAAGTAGGTGCATGCCCGAATTAATCCTTTCTTTAGAAGAAGGCGTTTGGCTGGATTATGGCAATTAAGGATATGATACCTTCTTTAAAAGTAGGCGTGTGGCCGTATTATGGCAAAGAAGGATGTGATCCCTTCTTTAAAAGTAGGTGCTTGCCCGGATTATGACAATGGTGGATGTGATTCCTTCTTTAAAAGAAGGCGCTTGCCCGGATTGTGGCAATGGTGGATGTGATCCCTTCTTTAAAAGTAGGCGCATGCCCGGATTAAGGCCATGTGGATGCTATCCCTTCTTTAAAAGTAGGCGCTTGCATGGATTATGGCAATGGAGGATGTGATTCCTTCTTCAAAAGCAGGCGCTTGCCCGGATTGAGGCAATGGTGGATGTGATCCCTTCTTTAAAAGTAGGCGCTTGTATGGATTATGACAATGGTGGATGTGATTCCTTCTTTAAAAGAAAGCGTTTTCCCGGATTGAGGCCATGATGAATGTAATCCCTTTTTTCAAAAATGGGCACTTGCACGAATTCTGACAATGGAGGATTTGTTCTTCAAAAGTAGGCACTTGTCCGATTGAAGCAATGGTGAATGTAATCCCTTCTGTAAAAGTAGGTGTGCCCAGAATTGTGGCAATGGTGGATGTGATCCCTTCTTTAAAAGTAGGCCCTGTCCGGATTATGGCAATGGTGGATGTGACTCGTTCTTTATATGTAGGCGCTTTCCGGGAATAAATCAATGGTAGATGTGATCTTTTCCCCGAATAGAATAATTCAAATTGATTTGATTACAATAGTAACTCGTCTACGACAAGTGTGTTGCTTGAGTTTTTAAAGTTAGGCGCTTGCCCGGATTAAGGCAATGGTGGTTTTGATCCGGTCTTAAGGCGCATGCCCGGAATGAATCAATGGTGGATGTAATCCCTACTTCAAAAGTAGGCATGGGGCCGGAATAAGTCAATGATGGATGTGATCCTTCCCTCGGAAGTAATTCTGACGTTTTGTTATTTCGTTCTTCCGGAGAATGTCTACCATCAGTCTAAATTTATCAGAAAACAGTCTCGACCTACTTTATTTACGCTAAGCAATATATGAAATATCCCTTTGGCTTTCACATTTTGAAATTATGCCAAATGTCCGTTATGCCAAATGACCCACTCTTTTCTTGCTGTTCAAAATTATGCCAAATGTCCGTTATGCCAAATGACCATTATGCCAAATGGTCTTTATGCCAAATGACCTTATGCCAAATGGCGTTATGCCAAATGACTTTATGCCAAATGACCCAGACCCGGAGCCGGTTATGATGACATCGATCACGTAGTTTGGTCCTGCTCGGAAAATTACGCCTCCAGAGAGCAATTATTGGATACCCTTGTGGCCCGAGATAAACAACCCTTCAGGGAAGTTCGCGGCGTTTTGGGAGATCGTGATGTTGTCTATATGCAGGCCATTTATAGTTTTCTTTGTGCTTCTGACATCAAAATCTAACATTTCGTTTTTTTTTTCTTTAAAGTTTTTTTTTGTTCTGTCTCTGCCTTTTTGTTCCGTAGAGCTCCATAGCTCTTGCCATCCGGAAGATGCTCCCAGTCGAACCATTCCTCGAGCACGACGACACGCCACATCGTCACTGACGCCAAATGCCCGGATGAGAAGCTGAAATTTCCTGATCCCAAATCCTAAGCCCCGTCCATCCTTAAACATTGTAAACTAACCTCGAGTCACCACGAGTACGCTGGCTTCTACCCCCCTCTTACTAACCGTATAATAAAATGATATTGATTGTATATATCACAAAGAACAATGGCTCCGTAAAGTGTTATACACGCCTGAGCCTACCAAATAAACGAAATTGAAAAAAAAGGATTCTAAATGACGTTACATAATCGCCCCCACTAAAAAAATAAAAATTTTGAAATTAAAAATAATTTCAAAATTTTTATAACAGAAAAGGATTTATCCTGAATCTATCAAATCAATTTTCCAATATTCGCGACAAAAATGTACTAACTCTAAACTTACTTTGTAGGCGAATAAATCTTTTTGTTTGTATTTTAAAAAACACAGTAAACACAGATATGTGTGCCATGTTTTTCTTGATATTTATCGACACAAACAAACAAGTAGGCATTGTGTATCAAGCATCAAATTTATTCAAGACGAATTTCTCTTCCAACAATCTACAAATTACAACGTCAAATGACGTGAAAACATACGTATTAGTAATATGTTGTTTTCATCTTATCAAAATACTTATTACCGCTGTATGCATATAAATAAATTCCTCTCGATCACGATATCCTCATAAAGAAGATGGTGCCAAAGCTTGACGGCACAGATAAGCAAACCATTCCGCGAGCCCAGCGCAACGAAAACGGCGTGGATCGGATGAAAAACCATCAATTAACTCGAACAGAATGCACAACAAAAACATCATGTTCCGTCCGGTGGTGAAGACAGGCAAAAAGAAATGTTTATAAAACTAAATCTTGCCTATCGGAACCGACAGTCTACTGGACCACAACTAATTATTATACTTTACCGTGCGGGACCGAAATCCGTACAGCACCGAAATCCGTCCACATCATAAGATATCAATAAATTAAAGGGGGTTAACGATAATTAATGTAGAAATAATTAATCTTATCCTGTTCAGCATCTTGACAGTAAGCTTTTAGGGCATAGAATTGGAAAGAAGGCTTTGAAATTAGAACAACAAAAATTCAAACCAAATCTACACCCACCAAACGCGGAGTTTGTGCCGCCATTTTGTTTTCGGGTAGAGCATAATTGCACCAAAAGTAACTGTGTTTTTATTGCTTATTATTGCTCATTACATAAGATCAGCGGAATACAAATCAAAGGGATCCCTTCTCAAGGTGTGTATCGAACTATTTACAGTGGTAGTTCGGTCAATCAGACTGTTTCAATTTAAATATTTAGTTAACAAATAGCTGTACGGATTATAATCCTTTGATTCGAAATCCGTCCACGGTGGACGGATTTCGAGTCAGGAGTAGTTGATTTAATTCATTATTTTATGATGTTTTTCGTAGTTTTTAATGAGTAAATGTGAAACAGTTAAAAAGTAGAAGCCTTCATGCTCCTGTGTCGATGACAAATGTTTTATTTACATTCGATTCCTATTTTCTAATGACTTTTTCATATACTAAGGTGCTTAAGTGTACGGATTTCGATGCCCCACGGTATTCAGAAACGGCTATGCAAGTATGATCGCTCACCGGTAAGCAAATAGCGGCTGTATACCGGGCCACAATTCACCGCTGGCTGGCTGCTTCGTTTGTGTCTGCTAGGAAGTAGGAATGCCTATCTATTCTAAAATCAAGGCTAACAATGCAAAAACTAACGAGGTGAAGAACAGAATGCAGGGTAACGTTGCTGACTACGCGAGACACGGTCGATCGACATCGGACGAGCAACGGATGGCACCGTTAGATCGCTAGGTTTAGATTCTTGGGTTGTGCCAAATAGATCAATGATCGGCATAAATTACTTGAACTGGGTTGCCAACTCACGCGGCAGAAGCTTTATTAAGGGTAAAATTGATCACCTGTTTTGAGCATCAAAGTTAAGTTTTAGGCTAAGCGATTGAAGGTGTGTATACTAGCCAAAGGACGAGTGTAGCAGTAATTCCACGAAAATACAATCGTTTACCATATCAAACAAATGGCATCGTTGTTCCACCTACAACCTTTTCACCGTATCCAGCAGCACGCAACAAAACGTCGTAACGGCATCATTTGTAGATTTTTCATTTCATTACATTTACCTGTTCGGCTGAATCAGAACAACTTTAATTCATCCTGCTTCCTCTTCCATGAATGAATTCGCACCCAATAAGTTCCAGAACAGCAGTAAATAGAAGTGGCCTCAGTGGTGCTTCTAAATCGCGGTTAGCAAGCTCTTAAGACCAAATCGATTAGACGGTGGTCATTAAAGTATTCAGTAAATGATTTCACCATGCAGTTAGATTGTAAGCCTGAGCAAAGTTTAATTGCATGGTTCATCGCTCAATATTTTGAAGGAGTTCAGATCCGCTGCTTACGCTGGACTTATTTGCATGGCCTATGCTTATTGCGGATCTTTATGAATGAATAAGTGATTTACATTTCTCTTACTCATTTTTTATACCTACCTACCTCAGATGATAATAGGTTTGAATTATGAAACCTGATTAACTGTTTTGTTCATTCCCATTTATATTTTTTCTGTCCGAACACTTATTAACTTTATTTTTCTTCTTCTTTCAGGTATGTTCAACTCAGATAAATGGTTCCAAGCAATTCTTTAAAATGTAAGTCTCAATATATAATTTATGATGCATTTACATAATCGATACAACCAATTAACCCAATAACCCGGTTAACCAAAGTTGAACGGTTCTCCATCTGGCTTTACAAGAATCGTCCATCCTTTTTCAAGGTCAATAGAATTGATAAATAAAGTCTCGTTGCTATAATTGGGTCAGCCCAAATGCTAGGGAACCCCCTCTCACAAGACAAGTGCAGGTGGTGCTTTCCTACATATGATGTTAAATCGTGAAGTGTTACTATCTTCCGTGCTACCCGTTGTATTATTTCTATTGTATCTACCAGCTGGTACTTATCAATTGATAGTCAGCTCGGAGAAGATCGCAGATGTGGATGGGAAGCAAAGCAACTCTAAAGATAGCCTAAGCGATGAATTGGCAAAACATAATTATCACTAAACACCGGCAGACACGTCATGTTGATGGTTATGAAGAGAGAGACTCTACTGGTTCAGATTTATTTTATTATAGAGATTGCCCGTCGGAGCGCAGTGTAGTTCCACTGGCATAGTGCACGCCGGCATTATGATGGGAAGGTAGACACGAGAGCCTAAATCTTCAAGTCGTCGAATGCGCGCTACCTATTGTGCTTAAGTTTGGAGTTTCACTTGACGAACGAAGAAAGTTGTCCATCATCTGTCTATGATGTGCGACTGAAGATGAAGGGAAGGGTGTTCATGTGCCGATAGTTACGGGTTTATTTTTTGCTTCTTAATGAGATACAAACTGAAAATTTGTTGTTACTGCATTCGAAGAACTGGCTCAAATTCACGTTAATAATGAGTATCAGAAAAATATTGATATAATTTAGAAGCAATCAAAAATTTTCTAATAAATATTTACTGTATAATTAACGAGACGAGTATATTACTTCTGCGTAAAGTCAAACGCTTTTTACAGCGATATAGAAATGCTTAAAAGGTAGGTATGAATATGCGAACATCGTGTTCCGATCTTAGACTTAAACTGCCGCTAACCGCAAGTCGAGCACATCTGTATATGGAGTCCATATACAGATGTGCTCGACTTGCGGTTAGCGGCAGTAAAGGGGTTAGACAAAAAGGTTGATATAGGCAAAGTTCTGACGAAATTTAAATCAGCATAACTTTGGTTAGAATAATCCGATTTAAAAAAAGAGCTATCGGACACGAGTACTCTCCTAGTATTTTGTCCTCCCTTCTAAAATCTCGCCTTATATGCCGTCGAATGCTAGGTGGACATCGAGAATCCTTAAGGAATAGGCCAATTCCGTAAAAACGGGAATATAATGAAAGCATAGCAGATCGGAATAGTGCGAATATGGCTTTGCTAGACGATGATTACATAGACATTTCATAGTGTCCACTGCCTTCCTTACAGCGGGTTTCAGGAAGGTGTCAGGTTTGGAAACGACTAGTACCATGAATTTATATTAAAGATACATTTTGAGGACTGTGGAACTCACTGGTCAATTTGCAACAGGCTCCGGTTACTCTGCGAAAGTGACGAGAATATTTGATAGCTGTATTGGTCAGCATATTAGTTCTAGTTTCTGGAGAAGGCATACATTATGATGATAGTAAACGTCGCATAAAATGACAAAATGAAAAATGCTTTTTTATCAAACCCTCGGGAACCCGAAACATCTCCTGTGCCCGAGAACCGAACAGAGGATGAGGGCGGAGTGCTAGAAAAGTATCCGCGAAGATCTATATGTTACCGCAATAGGATTATTCTAACCAAAGTAATGCTTTTTTTGAATTTCGACAATCTTGCCTTTCTCAACCTTTTTGTCTAACCCCTGTACATGTTCATGATAGAGATGAAGGCGAAAGTACAGATTTAATAGGTGAAAAGGTGGCTTTGTCAGGCTTTGTTATATTATTGTCAGGGGGGTTTTTGCGGGTTTTCACACCCGAAAACACCCTAGACTAGAACGAGAATCGTACTCGTCATCTCCGGATTGGCAATCCTACGCCTTTGTTCCCAAGTCTAACTTGAGATTCCATTTAGTGTTATCTGCAACAAATACATCCCATTTGTATATTTTGAAAGTTTTATATTATAAAAGTGAATCTGAAATCGTGTCACATGTCAGTATATGGTTGTGTTTTCATCTAAATATTGAAAGCTAACAGATTTTTATCCAAGACTACCTATAAAAACCGGCTACATTCGCTGGTATGTATAATGCCTTGTTCAGATTACAGCTGAATAACATGTTATTCGAAGGTGTTACTTCTGAATAACAAAACCGTTCGCACTAGCATTTTAGGTAATACTATTTGACAGCTGACAGCATGTGTCTAGCGCCAAATTTTTTCGAGCAGTTTGTTGTTTGTTTACAAATATGCAGCGAGATTCTTCAAATTAGAATTCAATTATTATTAAACAATTATTCTGTTTGCGATAAAATAACCGTGATGAGATTTATTATTAATTTGCTTTTTTTCGTAATTGCAAGAAGGGGACCAAACGTAGAAGGCTTGAGTTCAGTATGGGATGAAACTGATAATGATTAGTGTGCGATAAAAAGCCAAAAGTCAAGACAAAATTTTCAAAACGACTTATCTGCTTTTGTAAACAAAGATTCAAATGACGATTTGACCAATCTGATAGCTCTCCCACGCAAACCAACACCATCAATAGGTAGGTGAAGATTTCCGCTACCTGTTGATGGTGTTAGTTTGCGTGGGCGAGCTATCAGATTCATCAAATCGTCGTCTGAATCTTTGTTTACAAAAGCAGATAAGTCGTTTTGAAACCCCAATCTTGAAGTAGGGGAAATGTTCCGATCTTTATCTCACTGTACATATATCCATCTCATCGCTAAACAAAGAAATACGGCACCAAATTCGTCGCCATGCGTGCTCACTGCTGAAAAAAATCACAAAAATAATAAACAAACCAAATTCCTTTCCATTGCTTTGTTTTTGATGGGATGGAAATAGGAGCTATGAGATGAAATGGCGAACCGTTCCCCTATTTGTGTGCTTCGTTTAAATTTTATTTTGCTCATTTTTCCATCGCAAATTGGCTAGGAACTTTTGGTTACAAGTAGGTAATTTCATTAGCTTGTTTACTGATGTTGCTTTCTATATAAAATGGTGTGTATTGTTAGTCTTAGGTTTCGTCATCGGTGAACGGGATGTGAAGTCGAGGATTACATAAATATTACACAGGCAGAAAGCATCAATGGAGCCTGGGAGGTCAAGATTGTTCAGAAATAATGTTTAGCAGCTGCAAGACGAGCCAACGTGAATTCAAGTTAAACAAAATTGTATTACCAAAACAGTGTGACAATAGAATTCACGGAACAACCGCACCGCGAGAAAACAGAATTCCTGGAACCCGAGCTAACTCGCGAACAACGGTGAAAATTCCAAAAATATTCAGTACTATCGTTTGGAGCGACCGACGGCTTTTTATTGCGGTAAGCCCGAAACAGTTTATTATGCAATATATTTTTTTAATTTTCGAAATAATGTTGCTGACGGTAATAATTTTATGTATTTAGATGCGTCTAGTCCTTGGACCCAATGGGAAGTGTCATCAGTGTTAGTTGATTATTCTGCACCTATTCTGTAGATCCAGTTTTGCTCAAAAGGTCATCGGAAGACCACAAGTTGCCGGTAGTGATAGTATTATAATTGGTTTTAAGAGTAACCGTCGTTTCACCCACAAGAGGATGTACGAAGTAACTTCCAATTTTTATAATAAAATAACAATTGAACAACGCAGGATGATATCGCACGTAATCATCATCAGAGGAGATGTTGCCAAAATTAGCAAAAAACCATTCATCACATTCCATTTATATCTCAACTTAGGTGAACGAGGCCAGGGACGGAACTACGTTTCGCTAGGAAGGGATCGTGGAGTACTACTAACTATAATAGATACTAGAGTAGAATGATTCGACCGAAATAAAGATATTCAAACGCATTTACTTCTTCTTCTTCTTCTATGGGTCTACATTCCAAGTGGAACCTGGCCCGCTTTTCAACTTGGTATCCTTCACCATTTTCTCAGTTATAATTTGAAAGCTTTTCTATGCCCGCCATTGCTCTCCTGTTTGGCAAGTACAATGGATACATTATGCCCAAGCAATCGAGATTGTTTCCCACCCGAAAACATACTAGACTGAACCGAAAATCGAACTTGTTAACTCTTGATTCGCAGTCCTACGCATTCAGTTAAAGGCAGATAGCTTAAGGGCTAAATATATTCAAGTTAATATGAATTAGACGGTATAAATTAAATGTAAGTAATCTGAAAATGTATTCTTGTTTTTATTAAAAAATTCAGTTTTAATCTAGCTTTATTTTTATGAATTTAAAAATTATTTATGAAAGTTTCCCAAGTAATACCGAATTTAAGAATTTGTTGTATAATGGTTAGAAAGATGAAATACAAAACATAACGTGTTCGAAGTAAGTTGTGAAAAGGTGTCTGTTAAACATACAGCTTATTGATTGATAGAAGATGTTTTGTATTATACTAATGACACACTGGTGGTATAAGTACCATGGTACAAGAATCTTGAAATGAGTACCGTACTGATTATTCTCTTTATTAAAGATAGTCTTGGAATAATTTTCTTGTCCTCTTGTACCATGGTACAAGTACCACAGGTGTGTCCTTAGTATTACATTACGACTTTCTGATAACATGTAATTTTTTGATATTTGTTTGGTTTTTCAAGATGTTTTGTTTTACACTCTCTAGACATAGAACATGTCGCCAGGATGATTTCTCGAACTTTCAATAAACATGTTCATTTTTTGACATTTGTTTAGTTAGAAGATATGCAGTTATGATCGACATGAATTTCAAATACCATGTATGTGTATTTTAATTTATTTTATCAAAATGGAATTCTAATGGAATGGAATTTTTTTCATCCAACCCTGTAAAAAAAATTTTTGAAATGAAACATTTATCAACAGTTTTTGTTGTATTAAATTTACAGATCATATTATTCTGAGTGAATGTTATTGAAAACTCACTTCCAACTTAACTAAACATAAACAACCTATATGTTTTTTTTTCACTTTCATTCAACAAACTTTGTTACTTAGGTTCAATGCATTCCTAATTAAATTCCATTTAACTTTTATTATGAGTTATGAGAAGTCGAACACTTGTGGAATACGTTACAATGGCGGGTTTTCAAGTATGGCCGGAATTTCGATATGATCAATTCTTTCGCGATGTGGTTCGTTCACCCGAACACCGGAGTACTTCTACAACTCTTCGATGCACACGATCTTCTGACTATCGGGAGAAATCCAATATTAGATCGGCGGAATCCAGTACCGATTACGACTTATCGTGTGCATTCTGCAGGCAATTTCTAAATCGTTTCTCCTTCACATAATTAGGAACTCAAAATGCAAGTCAGCAGCTACTTGGTAATATAATCGATATTTAATATTTAGAATTTAATATTTAATATTTAATATTTAATATTAAATATTTTATATTCAATATTTAATATTTAATATTTGATATTTAATATTTAATATTTTATATTTTATATTTTAATTTTTTTTTAGTATTTTACATTAAATATTTATAAATATTAAATATTAAATGCGACAGTTCATCATGAAGTATACCTTGTCAATTTTCAGTCCATCGTTTTACACAGCTGATTGGAGAATCCGATAGAAAACAAAAAGGAAATCAAAAATGACATTGCCGTATAATCCAATTGGACACGCGAAATGACCAACCACTTGAATGCAAGAAAACATGCGCAGGGCCTTCGGACTTCAGTCGAGCAGCAAATTCGATCAGTTGTATCATGTTATTCGCAATAACATGTTTTTCAAAGGTATTATTCGGCTGTCAGAAATGTATGGGAATATTACCTTCGAATAACATGTTATTGGCCGAATAACACCAAAGCGCGAATAACATGTTATTCGACCGTAGTGTGGATACAGTATAAGACTTCTAACGATATTCCATTGAACAAACTCGAGTCGACATTCCTGATAGCGATATTGAAGGTGTTACTGCAGCCGAGGAAGTTATCCTTCTTTTAGTAATTTGCGTTCGATCGTTAAGTAGATTGCAATGTGCGACGAATTTTCTACAACTCTGCTCAATGGTTCGTTGTTTGAATTCCACTAATTACGGAGTTAGAGTGCTACACCCCAGACAAAAATTTGTGACATTCTTTGTATTAAGCGTTTTGTATCAAATCTGTTACGCCAACTCATTGCATAGTTCCAATTCCACTAACATCGCCCTTTCTACTTGTGATTATATGATAATTATCATATTCACATAATACAGAACGAGAATTATTATAGTCTTGCTTGCTGGTGTATAGCCCAGATGGCTAGCACGTCAGTCGAATAGCGCTAGGCTTGGTGGAGGGCTTAGGTTCAATTCTCGTCTTCGGTCATTTTTTTGGAATTAAATAAGGTTGGCAAAGAATATAAAAAATCATTCCTCGACGGAAGTTTAAAAACAGATTCTATGTAGACACAAACACATACCTCTTTTTTATCGTGACCAGAGACTTAATGCAATGGCTTGCTATATTGACTTAATGCAATCTGTGCTCATGCAAGACTGCCATAAAATCATTCATTCTCTGGTTGGGTGTAGTTGCTTTTACTTATACTAAATGATAACATAATTTTAATCTATTAGTTAAACGTTAAAATAATTGCAACTAGCGCTAAAGATTCGTTATCAGTGGAATTCAAACAACCAACTATTAGGAAGAGTTATAGAAAAACTCGCGATAGAATTCCGCCATACAACATATTTTGAAATTCAGCTTCTGGAGTTATTAATAAACTACTAAATGATCGAACGCAAATTACTAAATGATCGATAACATCCTTGACTGCAGCACTGTAAAACACGCATGACGATTCTGGTGAGATCGATGATTCATAAGCGTACTGACGTTAAGTTGGCAGCCTTGTGTTGCAGAAGATGAGATGGGAGAAGGAAAAACCGATTTCCGTTTTAGTAGAAACTACCTAAACATCGTAAAAACTAATTTCAATTTGTTAAGTGTCTATACTGCCCTTCTACGCATAGTTGTCCCATGTTGGAATTGATCTTCTTCTTCTTCTTCTTCTTCTTATTGGCATTACATCCCCACACTGGGACAGAGCCGCCTCGCAGCTTAGTGTTCATTAAGCAATCCCACAGTTGTTAACTGCGAGGTTTCTAAGCCATGTTACCATTTTTGCATTCGTATATCATGAGGCTAACACGATGATACTTTTATGCCCAGGGAAGTCGAGACAATTTCCAATCCGAAAATTGCCTAGACCGGCACCGGGAATCGAACCCAGCCACCCTCAGCATGGTCTTGCTTTGTAGCCGCGCGTCTTACCGCACGTCTAAGGAGGGCTGGAATTGATGAAAAAATCCAAACTCGAAACAATTCGTCCCGCTGAAAGTGATATTGCTAACACGTAATACGCTGCAGCGTTCAGTGGAACCAGGATACTACTACTACTACTACTACTACTACTACTACTACTACTACTACTACTACTACTACTACTACTACTACTACTACTACTACCCACACTACCACCACTACCACCACCATCATCACCACCACCAATACCATCATCACCACTCACCACCATCATCACCACCACCACCACCATCACCACATCACCACTACCACCACCACTACACCACCACCACCACCACCACCACCACCACCACCACCACTACCACCACCACCACTACCACTACCACCACCACTACTACCACTACCACCACCACCACCACCACCACCACTACTACTACCACAACTACTACTACTACTACCACTACTACTACCACTACCACTACCACTACTACCACTACTACTACCCCCACTACTACTACTACTACTACTACTACTACTACTACTACTTCTACTACTACTACTACTACTACTACTACTACTACTACTACTACTACTACTACTACTACTACTACTACTACTACTACTACTACTACTACTACTACTACTACTACTACTACTACTACTACTACTACTACTACTACTACTACTACTACTACTACTACTACTACTACTACTACTACTACTACTACTACTACTACTACTACTACTACTACTACTACTACTGCTACTACTACTACTACTACTACTCCGACAACACATGCTCGTATATCATGTCACATAAGATACTACAGTGGAAGCCATATAGGCCATACAATATGTACGTATATCGCCTCCACTTTAGCATCCTATGTTGTATCATATACGATTTTGTGTTGACTGGGTACTACTACTACTACTACTACTACTACTACTACTACTACTACTACTACTACTACTACTACTACTACTACTACTACTACTACTACTACTACTACTACTCTTGGCAACATTTTCTTTCCGCTTTTGGCAACAATCTCAAAAATATTATTTTTATACATTTTTAGAGCCAAAATCTTCTTATAAGTGTAAAATCGGATAAATGAAGCTTAAACGGAATGTCATTGAGGTTTATATGCGAATTACGAAATCGCTTTACGAAAAGTGGGCAGTTGCACAGGAATAATGAACCACCATTTTTAACAGCGCTCATTGCAAATAATTTCTAGTGAGAATATTCTGTAATTTTTATGCACGTTTTTCTATGTTCCTATTTACACTCCCATCATATAACCAGCCCACTTTAGAATGTTGTTTTTTTCTTAGCATTAACTATTGAGAACCATATTATCGAGTTTATGTTCAGTATTCTGGCTCTATACCAAGCCCACCATAATAGGTTCTTCTCTGATACCATTCATGGTTAGCCGTTTCCCTATATATTGGGCAACAATCCAACAATTTTGTTTTAAGGAATCTCATTGTTTAAATACTACGCAAATTTGTTTCTCGATTAATATTATGCTCTTAGCTTTACCAGTCTACTGATGTCACGATCGGGAGTAGTGATTTGAATGGCGTTTTATTAGCCATTCGATTCCAGCATGTTTGAAGGTTTGATACAAATCACACCCATAGTGTTGGTCGGAGGAAGTACCTAAGGATAATAATAATAATGTTTCCCACGTAATGGTTGGTCTGATTCGGTACTAGAGTGTAAGCAATGGGATTTCCTACTGTTACAAAAAGAAAGAGTCTCGAGCTCCCATAATATAGCTGGTGGCACTCTAGCTGCTTTTAATTGTGCATAAGTAGTGCATGGAGACTTGAAGAGTGTCAATCTGAAGCAACACTAGATCGTTTGTAGGTTGTCTGCTGTCGAGTGTCAGTGTTGGCGCGCCTAAAATAGACTTCCGTCCTCCACTTGGCCACACTGCCACTAGCAGTGCGAGGCGCAAGAGTACACGTTGTCCTCATGGATCAATAGTCATTCACTGAAATATTGCTTGATTGACGGCCTGGGTATTGGTTTTAGTGAGTCGAGTGTAGTTAATTCTGCAATCACACTATCTAGGTTACACTTTACTCAGGTACCTAAATGCAGATTTCCTCTACCATTTTTCAAATCAATAAAATGGCTCATGCCTTGCATTCATCATTTTCTGTAATGTCGCCAAGTAATGTGTACAGTACTGCACTCTTAATAAAACCAAGCCCAAGAAAGTATGCCTCCAAAAATATCCATGCTTCATTGTCATATGGAGTGACTGGTAATATCAACAATTTATGTAGAGCCAATTTTATTTTTATTTTTAAGCAGATTTTTCTTCATACGAACAATTCGCAATCGCAGTTAGCAGAATTCCAAAACATGAGCTCTATTTCAGCTATGCTTTTGTCCAATATCTTTCATGATATCATGATCTCTGTTTTGCTGTAAGTACAAGTCTTCTTTATTCAGTTCGGAACTCTGCGGTATTTCATCTGGGCTTCGCAAATCGTCTTCAACCTTATCGATTAATTTTGATCGTAACGCATTTCGCCTGCCTCTACCCGCCGGATCGCTCTTTGATTTCTACAGTGGATAATGATAACATCAGACATGGCACAATGACTATCTGAATTCATATGAGATGTCAAAGTAGATTAAAGTCGAATGGGGTCTGTAGTGATTCTTAGCACATTTTCTCGCAACAAGTTGCATTCGACGAGAGGCAAACTCTAGTTGATCCCCATTGGAAATAATCATGATTTATTATTGCGCTCCAATGTTATGAAGAAAATGGTGTATTAAACCATATAATGTTGGTTGATTGATTCGCTTTAAACCGTTTGCAAAATCCGTATTTTTTATATGTAACATACGGTGGCGAAACAAATCTATTGAATAGAGAAAGGTATCATAACCACTAGGTGGATTATTCAGGGTTTTGGTTAATATCTTGGCTACGCATAAGCAAATTGGTATTCATTTTGCGGAAAAGAATGCGAGCGTTTTAGTGGGATTCGAACGTACAACATCCTACTCTCTAGATAGGCGTAATAAACCCTACAGAATAAAATGACTCAAAAATCTCGTTTGCAGAAAAGCCTTCGGATGCTTGATTAGCCCAATTGTCGCATGTGTATTACTGTTGTAAATTTATAGAGAGGATGTAACTATATTTCAGAGATGATGGAAAACGTGATGCAGTCAATATTTCTACGGATGTTCTAGGTTCCCCAGAGCATTCCGGAATACAGACCCTTGGTCTACTGTTTGGTACAAAATTACGCTACAAAAGAGGCCATGGGTATGATATGCGACTGAGGCATGTCCAAATCAGATGTTCTAGCTTCTCCGAGTTATTGTGGATTTGAGACCAATGGTCAACCATGTCAACCTGGCTCGGTTCAAACCAATAGCTGCCTATAGTGTCCATACAAGCTCTTAGATGGCATGCGTGTGGTTTACGAATCTGATGTGCTTTTCATAAAACGAGTTTGTACTATTTCATTTAATTCCACTACTTAATTGTACCTTTGACAGGTGCCCCCAGACCCAAATATTATCGATCTTTCATAAACCTCCGTGGTTTTCCCATGAAAATAAAGGTTAGAGCACCAGGAAAAGAATACGGGGTGTACTCAAGGATGTTATCGATCATTTAGTAATTTGCGTTCGATCGTTTAGTAGTTTGTCAATAACTCATTCCAGAAGCTGAATTTCAAAATGTGTTGTACGGTGGACTCCTAGTGCGAAGGTTTTTCTACAACTCTGCCAAATAGTTCGTTGTTTGAATTCCACTAGTAACGGAGTTATAGCTATAGTATCAGTAACTTAGACTAAATGATAACAAAATTCCAATCATTTAGTTTAAGCTACTGCAACTAGCGGTATAACTCCGTTATTATTAATTCGAACAACAAATCATTAGGTAGATTTGTACTATGAGTTCGCACTATGAGTCCACCATACAACACATTTTAAGATTCAGCTTCTGGAATGAGTTATTGACAAACTACTAAATGATCGAACGCAAATTACTAAATGATCGATAACATCGTTGGGTGTACTAAAATCTTTCATCGGTGAAATTTTTAATACGCTTCATTTTAAAATCCCATAAACCTATAAGTTAGTAGCAAAATGGAAAAATAATGTTTTTAATTGTTGTTTTTTTCTGACTTTCATCATGACATCAGTAATGAACCAAGTATTTTTTCAAAATGCCAGAAGAAATTCAAGCTCAATATTTTTTGACATTCGGGTAATGTATCAAGCCTACGTAGGTTTGTCATATACGAGGATTGGTCAGGTCTAAATCTAATGGAACAACAGTGCTGAGCTCGTACGTTTATAATTGAATAGTTTACTCTTCAGATTAGACAATCCCATAAAGTATAAAGTTTAATCATATAAAGTCTGTCATATTGAGTAATATGTGATATACATATCATGAAAATTGCTATAACTTCGTTTGCGTTCTGTGCTTAGAAAGGCCAACAAACCTAATAAAAGATGTGAGAAAATTCCAATCCACTGCTGCATTCATTATTACCATAAATTCGACGAATTTTATTTGAACATATTTTAAGGAAAGTGTGGTGAATAAATAATAAAGGGAAACAAACATTCTTCAGTAATTGTCAAATAGTGAGCACGGGGAAAGGTCACTTGGCCGAAACCCATTCGGCTGAAAGCCATTTGGCCGAATGCCACTAGGCCGAACAAGCCATTAGGCCAAAACCCATCTGGCCGAAAGAGTAATTTGGCCGAAAGGGTCATTTGGGCGAAAAGGTCGTTTGACTGAAAGGGTCGTTTGGCCAAAAGGGTCGTTTGGCCGAATGCACAAAACAGATAGGTATCATAGAACAAATTGCAAGTTTCAAAGTAGGCTCTTTGTGTAACAACAATCGTCGAACAGCACTCCCGTATATCCAAGGCGAAAGAAAGCGTCAGCAAAGCATGCGATGCTGCTCTGTCTTATGGGCGTTGTTCAGTAAAGCTTGACTTCCACCGCTAGGTTCGCTAGCGTTTCAAAATTATGCAAGGGCCACATTCCACGGCGAAGATGCTTATATGTTATGTGCCGAATGGGTCATTTGGCCGAAAGGGTCGTTTAGCCGAATGGGTCATTTGGCCGAATGGGTCATTAGGTCGAAAGGGTCGTTTGGCCGAAAGGGTCGTTTGGTCGAAAGGGTCATTTGACCGAAAGGGTCGTTTGGCCCAAAGGGTCGTTTGGCCGAAAGGGTCGTTTGGACGAATAGGTCATTTGGCCGAATAGGACATTTGGCCAAATAGGCCATTAAGCTGAATAGTTTATTGAAAAGTGAGAAATTAGGAATAAGAACAGAGACTTTTCGCTGTAAGAAGTGAGAAGTGCGAAGTGAGTAGTGAGACGGCTCACTACCTACTTCGCGCTTTTCACTTTTGACAGCGAGAAGTGAGAAATGAGGAGTGAGAAGTGAAATGTCCCACTTCTCTTTCCTCTTTTCTCACCTTTCACTGTGAAACATGAATAGTCCGAAGTGGGTAGTTATACGTCTCTCTTCTAATTCCTAATTTCACACTTTTCAATAAACTATTCGGCTAAATGACTTTTTCAGCCAAATGACTCATTCGTCCAAACGACCCTTTCGATCAAACGATCCTTTCGACCAAACGACCCATTCGGCAAAACGACCCTTTTGGCCAAATTACCCTTTCGGCCAAATAACCCTTTCGGCCAAGCGACCCATTCGGCCAAACAACCTTTTCGGTCAAACGACCCTTTCGGCCAAACGACCTTTCGACCAAATGACCTTTTCGGCCCAATGACACATTCGGCCAAATGACACATACGGCCAAACGACCCTTTCGGTTAAATGATCCTTTCGCCCAAATTACCCTTTCAGTCAAACGACCCATTCGGCCAAATGACCCTTTTGGCCAAACGACCCTTTCGGCCAAACAACCCTTTCGGCCAAACATCTCTTTCAACCAAACAACCCTTGCGGTCGAACGACCCATTCGGCCAAATGACTTTCGGCCGAATGGTCTGTTCGGCCAAACAACCTTCGGCCTAGTGGCATTCGGCCAAATGGCTTTCGGCCAAATGACTTTCGGCCAAACAACTTTCGGCCTAGTGGCATTCGGCCAAATGGTTTTCGGAAGAATGGGTTTCGGCCAAATTACCCTTCGCCATATACACGTTCGAATTCTATGTTACCATTTACATTGGCTAGTACTTGTTAAGTTGTACCACAGAGAAATTGTACCACAATGTCACAATTGAATGAGGCTTGAGATTCTAGTTATTCTTCTTTAATGAAAACTTTGCTTTTAAACATATAGGAAGGATTCGCTTGTTTTGTCGAGTTAGTGGAATATGGCAAAAATGTTCTGGCTTGTTTTATGAATACAATCTAATCAAATACATTTCATTAAAAACTCTTTTTTTTTCAATTGTAAGGGAATGTTAGATTGTTATTTCTAGAGTTTACTATAAGGATAGGATAGGATATGAAAGGATAAATAATTATTTGTCTAGTATTCGGTCAATCCGCTGTATGATAGATCATGTTGTTAAATTACTTGTTTGCATATGTGCACAACAAATTTTATCAAATTGACAAATTTAATTAAATTAGTGGGAAGGCATCATCGTGTCTCAATGGGCCTGGAATAAGAGGCTCTTCCCAAGACACTTATGTTCTTTTTCGCATATTTATGTGAACTTATCCATTTGAAAACATGGTTGTAAATGTGCAATTGATGGGGTCAAACGCAAAGGAGGGTAAGTGACAAAAAATTTTTTTGAGAAAAATGGGTGCAAATTTTTTTAATAGTTTTTCGCTTCATACAAATTACAAATTTTCTGTGAATTTTCACATTTTTTATAAACATTGTACAAACTATATCAACATATTGCCGCAAAACTCGAGAACCAAAGGATAAGGATCCAAATGTATTCGAATCGGATGCTCAAAGTTCTCCAAATTATTTTGGAGTTCAGACCAACAGGTTTTCTACATTTTTATTGCAGCACATAGTAATTTGTTAAAAATTACCGAATGCAAAAACAGAAATTAAGCGTGTACAATACATTCCTAGACATTAACTGAGGCAAATAACCGAAACTACTGACCATTGGAACACAATTGCATAATCGTTCAGCTTTGTTAGCTTCCTCCATCAGCCGTTATCGCTATTTTCCAACTTGTCGTTTCAGGTCAATAGTTTTCAGCTCGGTTAATTTTCCGGGTATAGGTGTTTGGCAATCAAATCAAATCTTCAAGCTTCCCTCTCGACTTGAACAGCGATTTAAAAAGCGCGCAGTTTAAACCGATAGGCAGCAGTAGCAGTCACTAAATTCCGTTACACAATAGAAAAGATCTCCACCTGTTCATACTTTTTCTCTGCCGGGCGGTGTGGTGTATCACAATACCAAATCTGTCTCACAGATCGAACCAACTTATCGAAAGCAACGCAGCACCAACCAAAAGAAACTGGCGAACAATTCATTAAATTTTTGTTGTGTGCCACCGAAAATGCATTTCTTCGATGTTTTCACTCGCCATCGTCGTCATCATCGTCGGCGTCGTCGGCATTCCACAACGATAAATTCAATTGTCGCTATATTTTTTCACACTGGATGACCCATAGAGAATCACGACATCGAACACTTTTCATCAGTCCGCCAATCATACTCACTGAGGAGGGGTACATGGGACAATATGCACAATTCAGGCATTATGTATGTATGTACGCAGATACTCACTTTTTTGGAAATTCGAATTTAAGTTCATTTTTATTGCTTACAGCAATTTACAAGGCATTGAGTTATTTATATAAAAACGTGACATTCTAAAATATACAATAATCCGTATGCGCTTGGAATTTTCTATCTTGATTGGTTCGTTTAAGTTCATTTTCTCCATTTTAGTTAGGGAGAGAGTATATAAATTATATAAGAGTTCGCAATTTTATCTTTTCTTTTACTTCGCAAATTTAAGTCGAGCGTGCAGATAATTATTGCGCTTCACAGTTGGAAAATAAAATGCTTGCTACATATGATGTGTTTGAAGGAATTTGGAAACGAAGGAGTATTTTCATGATGATCTCTATGATTGATGATTGAATTAAAATTCTATTGTTTGTTTCTACATTGTCATTCGGCATTCTTTCTTCAGGCATACACCGACATATACACATCCAGAAACAATTCCAAATGAACTTCATTGGTTTTAGAGCCTATAACAGGAGTTAGATCATGGACGGAAATACTTGCCAAAACCCCACGGTGTTTACAACATACAGTTCATTTTTCAACTCTATGAGGAGCATAGTTTGTTTGACAAGAATGTTTGGACAGTCGACAGACGCCCTTTTCAAATATTGGTCTGGAAATATTAACGTAGACAAAAGCAAAACTGTTGATTCTCCGACACATTTCATTGTTTCATGCAATGTTTAGGGTAATCGATTGTTAACAAAAAATGGATCATTTTTGTTTGCTTCGTATATTAGTTCATTTCATTCCTTGAGCTTATATTTAAACAGATAATACTGAATCAACAATTTGACGCCACAATACACGGTTCGAGGCCTCATCTCTCCATATATTCACAAAAGGTCGTAGGGTCAAAAGGTCGAAAGGGCAAAAGGTCGAAACATAAAATCTAAGTCAAAAGGTTAAATAAAAAAAATAGATCTGTGCGCCGCCGCGCCATGCTGCCGCCACTGACGAGTTTCTCACGCCGCCGCCGCCGTCAAAAATGAATCGGCGTGCCGCCGTATGAAAATTGCTCACGCCGTCGAATATTTTTCACCACGCCGATGGCATTTTCATTGAAAGTCTAGATTTGTCTAGCTATTCATATGACAATTATCTTCTTTACAATTATGCAGCATTTATTCTCATGTCGAATAAAGTCTAGTCCCAACAAAATTAAAAGCTGATTAAGGGCCTATGTAATTTAAACTAGGCTTCTTTAGCTGAAAAGTAGCTTATTCAGCCTAAAGTGTTTGTTGGGGAAACACTTGTTGTACAACGTATGCTCGGTCAAACAAAACAATATTTGTTCAAAAAAAATGCACCTGACATTTAATTAATTAGAAAATAAAGGGAATTGTTCTTCATGAATTCAAAGTATTGCTCTCAGATTTTTTTCGGCAGTACGTACAAAATTATTTCGGTCTGAAAATATTTCAAAATATCATTTAAAAAATTTTTGGAGACTCGACAACCGTTTTTTGAAAAAAAAAGTCCACTTCTAGAATTTCTACAGGAACTTTTTTAGAAATTCCTTCCAAAAATTCTCCTGTAAGTCCATCGGGAAATCTATACCAAATTCATTCAAGAATTTATATAAACATTTCTTCTGAATTTTACACCAAGAATTCCTTTGAGAATTTCTTCAAGAAATACTTCATGCATTGATTATTAAAATCTTATATGAACTCTCTCAGATCTTCTCACAAAAAATCCGTCGTAAATTGTTCATGAAGGAGGAATTTCCCGGAGCAGTACCTTGGGGAATTTGCTAGAGAAGATATTTCTGAAAGAGTCATTGAAAGATATTTTACGGATATTCTTGTAGGTATTTTTGAAAAACTTCTTGGAGAAATTTTAAAGAAGTCTCTGAAGAAAAAAGCAGGAGAATTTCCGAAGTAGTTTACTTATGATATGTCGGAAAAGTTTTCCAGAAAATTTCTGGAAATATCCTATAGGATATTCTGGGCGAATTCTTCAGAAGTGTCCGTGGGAATTGCCGAGGAGATTCTTGGAAGAATTTGTGAAGGAGTTCTTGGAGAAAAACTCGAAAGAATTCATAAACAAACTTCCGGAGAATTAATTTCCAGGATAATTTATTTGTTAACGACTTTCGGGGAGAATCCTTGAAGGAATTTTGGGTCCGGAATTTCTGGAAGAATTACCAGAGGAATGCGCGGAAGATTTTCTAGATCTAGATTTCGCCATTTAATATTCAGTTCTTCAAGAATTCCAGGACAAATTTTCCGGAAGGAACTCAAAAGAAATATCTGAAGAGCTTGGAAGAAGTTCCGGAGGAATTCCTGGAGGAACTTCCGGAGGAATTGCTGGAGAAACCTCCGGAGGAATTCCTGGAGGAACTTCCGGAGGAACTCCTGGAGGAACTGCCGGAGGAATTCCTGGAGGAACTTCCGGAGGAATTCCTGGAGGAACTTCCGGAGGAATTCCTGGAGGAACTTCCGGAGGAATTCCTGGAGGAACTTCCGGAGGAATTCCTGGAGGAACTTCCGGAGGAATTCCTGGAGGAAATTCCGGAGGAATTCCTGGAGGAACTTCCGGAGGAATTCCTGGAGGAACTTCCGGAGGAATTCCTGGAGGAACTTCGGAGGAATTCCTGGAGGAACTTCGGAGGAATTCCTGGAGGAACTTCCGGAGGAATTCCTGGAGGAACTTCCGGAGGAATTCCTGGAGGAACTTCCGGAGAATTCCTGGAGGAACTTCCGGAGGAATTCCTGGAGGAACTTCGGAGGAATTCCTGGAGGAACTTCCGGAGGAATTCCTGGAGGAACTTCGGAGGAATTCCTAGAGGAACTTCCGGAGGAATCTCTGGAGGAACTTCCGAATGAACGGCTGGAGGAGCTTCCAGAGGAATTACTGGAGGAACTTCCGAAGGAATTCTTGGAGAAACGCCTGGAAGAACTTTCGGAGAAATTCCTGGAGGAACTTTCGAAGGAATTCCTGGGGAAACTTTCGGAAGAATTCCTGAAGGAACATTCGGAGGAATTCCTGGAGGAACTTCCGGAGGAATTCCTGGAGGAACTTCCGGAGGAATTCCTGGAGGAACTTCCGGAGGAATTCCTGGAGGAATTCCTGGAGGAACTTCCGGAGGAATTCCTGGAGGAACTTCCGGAGGAATTCCTGGAGGAACTTCCGGGGGAATTCCTGGAGGAACTTCCGGGGGAATTCCTGGAGGAACTTCCGGAGGAATTCCTGGAGGATCTTCCAGCGGATTTGAAGGAGAAATTCCTGGAGGAACTTCCGTAGGAATTCCTGTAGGAACTTCGGAGGAATTCCTGGAGGAACTTCCGGAGGAATTCCTGGAGGAACTTCCGGAGGAATTCCTGGAGGAACTTCCGGAGGAATTCCTGGAGGAACTTCCGGAGGAATTCCTGGAGGAACTTCGGAGGAATTCCTGGAGGAACTTCCGGAGGAATTCCTGGAGGAACTTCGGAGGAATTCCTGGAGGAACTTCCGGAGGAATTCCTGGAGGAACTTCGGAGGAATTCCTGGAGGAACTTCGGAGGAATTCCTGGAGAACTTCCAGAGGAATTCCTGAAGGAACTTCGGAGGAATTCCTGAAGGAACTTCCGGAGGAATTCCTGAAGGAACTTCGGAGGAATTCCTGGAGGAACTTCGGAGGAATTCCTGGAGGAACTTCCGGAGGAAATTCCTGGAGGAATTTCCGGAGGAATTCCTGGAGGAACTTCCGGAGGAATTCCTGGAGAAACTTCCGGAGGAATTCCTGGAGGAACTTCCGGAGGAATTCCTTGAGGAACTTCCGGAGGAATTCCTTGAGGAACTTCCGGAGGAATTCCTGGAGGAACTTCCGGAGGAATTCCTGGAGGAACTTCCAGAGGAATTCCTGGAGGAACTTCCAGAGGAATTCCTGGAGGAACTTCCGGAAGAATTCCTGGAGGAACTGCCGGAGGAATTACTGGAGGAACTTCCGGAGGAATTGCTGGAGGAACTTCCGGAGGAATTGCTGGAGGAACTTCCGGAGGAATTCCTGGAGGAACTTCCGGAGGAATTTCTGTAGGAACTTCCGGAGGAATTGCTGGAAGAACTTTCGGAGGAATTTCTGGAGGAACTTCCGGAGGAATTGCTGGAGGAACTTCCGGAGGAATTGCTGGAGGAACTTCCGGAGGAATTCTTGAAGGAACTTCCGGAGGAATTGCTGGAGGAACTTAGGAGGAATTGCTGGAGGAACTTCCGGAGGAATTCCCAGAGGAACTTCCGGAGGAATTACAGGAGGCACTTCCGAAGGAGGTGCAGGAGGAACTTCCGGAAGAATTCCTGGAGGAGCGTCTGGAGGAATTGCTGGAGGAACTTCCGGAGGAATTGCTGGAGGAACTTCGGGAGGAATTGCTGGAGGAACTTCCGGAGGAATTGCTGGAGGAACTTCCGGAGGAATTGCTGGAGGAACTTCCGGAGGAATTGCTGGAGGAACTTCCGGAGGAATTGCTGGAGGAACTTCCGGAGGAATTGCTGGAGGGACTTCCGGAGGAATTGCTGGAGGAACTTCCGGAGGAATTGCTGGAGGAACTTTCGGAGGAATCGCTGGAGGAACTTCCGGAGGAATCGCTGGAGGAACTTCCGGAGGAATTGCTGGAGGAACTTCCGGAGGAATTGCTGGAGGAACTTCCGGAGGAATTGCTGGAGGAACTTCCGGAGGAATTGCTGGAGGAACTTCCGGAGGAATTGCTGGAGGAACTTCCGGAGGAATTGCTGGAGGAACTTCCGGAGGAATTCCTGGAGTAACTTCCGGAGGAATTGCTGGAGGAACTTCCGGAGGAATTGTAACTATGTTACAAAATTTGACAAAATATTCTGTTTCAGTTCGATTGATCAACCTTTTCGTCTTGGGTAAGATTGATTCAAATCAGAAGCTACAGATCGCAGCCATATTCTGCCGTTTTATGATATTCGCGCCTTCTAGCGGTGGATAGCCTAATTATTCTATTACCTTATCTTGATACAATTTTTATGTCCACTCACGAAATTAAATTATTTGTTTAACTCATGAGTTCAATTTTAACGGCAATTGTTTTAACCATTATAATAGAATAAAGCTAACTAAGAAGTAAGAAACCCAATTCCTTCCTGGAATTCCTGGAGTAACTTCCGGAGGAATTCCTGGAGGAACTTCCGGAGGAATTCCTGGAGTAACTTCCAGAGGAATTCCTGGAGTAACTTCCGGAGGAATTCCTGGAGGAACTTCCAGAGGCATTCCTGGAGGAATTTCCGGAAGAATTCCTGGAGGAACTGCCGGAGGAATTCCTGGAGGAACTTCCGGAGGAATTCCTGGAGGAACTTCCAGAGGAATTCCTGGAGGAACTTCCGGAAGAATTCCTGGAGGAACTGCCGGAGGAATTACTGGAGGAACTTCCGGAGGAATTGCTGGAGGAACTTCCGGAGGAATTGCTGGAGGAACTTCCGGAGGAATTGTAACTATGTTACAAGATTTGACAAAATATTCTGTTTCAGTTCGATTGATCAACCTTTTCGTCTTGAGTAAGATTGATTCAAATCAGAGGCTACAGATCGCAGCCATATTCTGCCGTTTTATGATATTCGCGCCTTCTAGTGGTGGATAGCCTAATTATTCTATTACCTTATCTCGATACAATTTTTATGTCCACTCACGAAATTAAATTATTTGTTTAACTCATGAGTTCAATTTTAACGGCAATTGTTTGAACCATTATAATAGAATAAAGCTAACTAAGAAGTAAGAAACCCAATCAAAAGTCTTTCCGATTCGATCAGTGATTAAAAGCGGACGTGGTCCCAAAAAATTGTGGAAATTATAGAGAGTTGAGAAGTGACTGTTAGCTGATTGAAAAAGTTATGTGAGTTAGGCTCAGATCGAACGATTATCCTAAAATTGTATATTTGCTTTTTAATTATTCTAGTAATTATTCGGAAAATTATTTAAAAAAAAACGTGGAAAAATAGTAGGCCCAGTGAGTGGAAACGAAGATTTCCAAAGTGAGTTGGTAAATCCGGTATGATGATGATGTAGTTTTAATTAAGTTTGTGTGTCACTTTTCTAGATCTTAGAATAGATTAAAGCTGTCGCCAAACCAGCTAAATTCAGAATCTGCTGCTCGAGGCTCAGGTAAGCTCGTGAAAAAACTGATTTGGAGGGAGAATTTTGTGCCGTCTATATTGTGTATTTGGTGCTAATCGATACGTGTGTGTCTTCTTTTTTGTTTCGTGAAGGAATCTAAATCCTTCACGCGAAGGTGTTCCTGCCGGGTTCTAGAACCGGAGGTAGGTGTAGGAGGATTCGACCATTCCGGATCCTCTGGGTGAATCCAGAAGCCTTGGCGGTTTGTAGGCTTTAAGCCTCATCGTCGGGCCAATGGTTCATCGTCGCACCTACGGGCCAGGGAGAACACCACATCTCCCGAGAATCGCTTTTCGGTAGCCAACAACCGGACGCATTCTCCTTTCTCGTTGGCCTCGAGACAGCTGGGCAGATCGACGTCTAAACGATTTGCACGAGGCAGTGTCGGCGCACACTACCCCACAAAGCGAACCACCCACAGCATCGCTGGGTGATCTCCAGTCGACGAGCACCGCCACGTTGGCCATCGTGCGAAGCACACACCCTACAGCGCGACATCGTATCCACTACTACACGGACAGCCATCGACGCTCCGGCGGCACGATTCGTTCGCCAACACACAGCATTCGTCGCTCCGGCGGCAAGAAACAGCTTTCGTCGCACACGCACACAGCTTGATCGCCATCGTCGCACCGGCGGCGAACTCGCCACCCACACCATCATCTGTCGCCACACCGGCGGCGTACCCATCAGCAAGCTATCGTCGCACCACCGGCGGCGTACTCAGTCGAAACTGCTCTACCACTTCGTCGCATCCATCGCTGGACCCCGCCTGAGCTCGAGCTGAGCGAGCAAGATTTAAGGTCAGATCTAAACTTAATGTAAACAGTAGAAAGCGAAAGGGACTAGAAGCACGGCCGTGCGCAGAAATTCCAATTGGACTGAAATTTGAACGTTTGCTAGATCGCTTTTTTATGAAGAAAGTATTTTGATTGAGTGGGATTTAATTAGAGTTTTTTTTGGGAATTTCAAAGGGGATTTTCGTGGGCCTTGCCGTTTGGGTGGAAAATTGTGGACGGATAGGTCGGACTCGTTTTTGATTATTTCCGCGTGTTTGATGGACTCGCCCTGAGTCTCGCCGGGCATACAAATATTGCTGCTTCACAAGCAAACGATTTAATCGTCTGCTTGGCGCTGAAGTGAAGTCAGTCGAAGGAAACCAGAATCGAATCCAACCGATCTTGAACCGTTTCAGAATTCCTGGAGGAACTTCCGGAGGAATTCCTGGAGGAACTTCCGGAGGAATTCCTGGAGGAACTTCCGGAAGAATTCCTGGAGGAACTTCCGGATGAATTCCTGGAGCAACTTCCGGAAGAACCCCTGGAGGAACTTCCGGAGGAATTCCTGGAGGAACTTCCAGAGGAATTCCTGGAGGAA
This sequence comes from Armigeres subalbatus, assembly GCF_024139115.2. NCBI lineage: Eukaryota > Metazoa > Arthropoda > Insecta > Diptera > Culicidae > Armigeres > Armigeres subalbatus. The sequence continues at coordinate 178,298,539 of NC_085139.1, read as the reverse complement.
CTTTCGGAAGAATTCCTGGAGAAATATCCGGAGGAATTCCTGGAGGAACTTCCGGAGGAATTCCTGGAGATACTTCCTGAGGATTTCTTGTAATTTCCGGATCGGAAGCAAATCCCACCTTTGCAGGGTTGCTGTTCGGCATTCTTGCATCATGCTCTGCCCATCGTACCCTTCTGGTACAGACAAACGTTGATTAAGCTTAAGCTGAAGAACCGGCCTTTGATCCTCAATCTGCACATTCTCTCATTAGTCGGCCACTACCCAATCACGCGCCTTTGCATTTCGCCCATCACTATGAATTCTGTTCCCAACTCGTGTGTGTTCCCGCAGCTCTGGTAAATGGTATGATTACATCAATCTTAACGTTCGCACCATTGATCCCTTCACAAACCTCCTGCTACGATGCCGAATCTACGGTCCTTGAGCCCATCGGCGAGTACCTATGCGATGATTTGCAGTTCCACGAACCGAGTTTCCAATCGCTAGCCCCTTTTCGTCACTATGGTCTTCGCCGGTTTGTTCCGGTTTGTATTCTCTCGCTGATTATTCGTGTAAGTAGCGGCTAGCTCAGGGCTGCTCTATGTTCAGGGTCGACTCCTACGTACTTGGCAGACTTTGATATTCGAAGTGGACATCGACACCACACCAGACAATCAAGAAGAGACGGAATAGCATGCACCCTAATGCTCAGAAATCAGAAAATGATAACACACTTATTCATTTTAAGTTGTTTATTGTTTTAAACATACACAAAGGAGAGGGAAGGAAATATGGTTGAGGAACGTCCTTCACACTCAACTATCGGGTTAGTTAAGTTTTAGTATTTTATTAATCTTTTCATTTTTTGCAATGACCCCTGAAGAAACGACGCAAGCGCGGTTTAGGTTTATTCAGTTGTTGTCTACTTTTTCACTTTATGCGTAGTTTCACAATATTTCATAGTTAGTGAACTAGTGGTTTGTTAAACAAAATTTAACAAGCATAGCGCAAAATGTACTTAATTCAATAATTTGTAGGTTCGTATTATTTAATTGGAAACCATCCTACCCTTATTCGTAATTTGATAATATAGGAGTTAAGATTAAAAATTCAACTAGCTTCATACTATATGTATATTTATTAACTCATGTTCCTTGATAATAAAAACAAAACGTGCAATTCAGCCTTGAGGCGATTGTTGGAGGTCGATGACAGGTAACATTCGTTGCTGTTTTTTGGTCTTATAGGGCCTGACACCAACCGCCTAAATTTTCGGAGGACTATGCTGCTCAATTTTGCTTAGAGTCCTTTGCTGGCACTCGAACGATGATCAGTCGCCCCTAACATGGGGACCAGCCGCTCGATCAGATTTGCACCGTCGGAGATAAGTCAACACCACACCCTACACCCTCCTCATATGTCAGCTTATGACCATATTTCCAACCGGGGTTGGTTACCTGGGGCCTCATCGCGCATCTCTTTTCGACAGCTCTTTCGTATGACAGTTTGCATGGTTTGCTCGTTTCGAGTCGAGGTGCGCAATGCCACCCCTGGTTTTCCCTAATATTGTTTGTACTCGGCCAACACGAGAAGGTTGGGATAGAAGTTGCTGGGTAAGGGCAGCGAGATGAAGTCATTATTTTATTCCTACAATTGTACGCTTTACCCAACATTTGCCGTACCAAGTTTGTAACCGTAGACGTAGTTTTTACGACTTTCATGATACAAATACAAAGTGATTGTATTGTAACCAGAGCGTTAATGAATAAAGCTTCCAATTAATGATTAAATTGTTTATGATTAAATCATTCAGCCCTATGATTAATGATTATGATTAATGTTTTATTCTCTTTAGACAATGATTAAGGAAAAAAATAATTTTTGACAATGATTAACGATTATGATTAATGAATAAAACGTTTGGAGTATGATTAACGATTACTGATCGTGATTAAATGTTGACAGAATATGTGTATGATTAATGATTAACGATCGATATGATTAATGATTATGAATAATCAAATTAAATGATTTGCATATTGATCAATAATCAAGTAACCTTTCTACCAAATTGTGTTATTAAAAGGTATAAAAATTGTATGATTATGATTAAAGATTAAATGAATAAAAGCGGTGTATGTAAAGATTAAAATTGATGACTAATGAATAAACAAAAAGCAATCATGGATATGATTAGTGATTAATGATTAAATGTAAAAATCTGTGATTAACGATTAATGATTAATTTTTAAATCATATTTTTTGTATGATTATGATTAATGAATAATGATTAAATTACCCATTATTTATTAATCATGATTAAATTTATGATTAAATACTAATGCTCTGATTGTTACCTCGTGTCACCTTAAATTTAGTGTTAAGGAAATGCATTCTCCCCAGGGGGAGAAGGTGGAGCACTGAATCCCTACCCCAACATGTGCGACATCTGGATTTGGTTCTAAACTGTAAACAACAGTGTTAATTCTCTACCACCTTTTTGTTATGGCGAGGCAATTTTTATGCACACTTTTGTTTTCGATATTTTATCAAAATTAAACACTCAATCATGCAGCAATATAACGATGCGGTATGCTTGAGATACCTGCTTGATTATAGGGACTCGAAAAAGAATTTATTTGCAGTAAATAACCGAATATAAAAATGTTCACATTAACGATTGCGCCCTAACACCGGTTCTAAGCTTCGATGCAGAGTACACGAGCTTTGTTCGCCAGTGACAGGCGTATGAGGCCCTTGATTCTCCCAAGTGCATGTTACACTTTCAATCAACATGGAAACGCATGGTAGCTGGCTCATCGCAATGATTTATTTCGTTACACTGTCAATCAAAGCAAAGCCACCATATATTTGCCATGAGTAAGCGTTATTTTGCAAGTTGTATTGCTGGTTGCCTATGCATCGAGCGCAATAACGTACACTGAAAGAGCAACTGCTGGTGGAAGGCACCTGCAAAAACGCTTACCGTAACACTGCTAACCGTTAGCTGCATCAGCTGCAATTTAAATACCGCAACAAATAATAACCTCTTGAAACATAGCATACCTATATTATGTTAATTTAGCTTGAACCAAAGCATAAATGAAATAGGATGTTCAAATTTTTGTAAGGAGTTTGTTCAATAATTGTCAATAACATGCTCCTATATTAATAAAATTCGCTATCGGGCTGAAAGAATCACAAAAATGAGAACAGAGCAGTCAGCACTTGAACCGTTTGTTTGAGAAACTGCATAGGTATGTAACATTTTTAGCCAAAATGAGACTTCTGATATTAGTGTAAAAATGTTTGAAAACATGCTTTTTGGAAATGTTCTATGAACACTAGAAATGTAATGATTGGCTTAATAGTCATAGGGAGTCTTATATCATAATATATTATCTGAGAATGTCCGAAAAATCTCTTGAAATCCGAGAGGATCTTCGGAAAGTCCATAAAAAGTATTCTATAGATTTGATAATCCAGTTTTTGTCCCAACAAACAACGACAAGCTACAAATAAGCATCTAAGTTGAATTATTGTTTATTTGTAATCTTCATAGCTGAATAAAATGGATGCTGAATAATTCGCTAGACAGATTTCATCTCCGCATTTGATCCAACTAATATTCGACTTGGCATATTTATTTGTTTACCACCTTTATTTGAGTACGAATTAACGTTTTAGTTTTATCACATTTCTGCGCATTGGGAAAGTTTATCAATGTGCTGAACTAATGATTTTCAAAATTCTCTGTTCGACTATGATGTGATGCTCTAAAAGGGTGGTCGAATTGAGTTTGAATAGTAGATTAATAAGCAAGCATTAGAAATCCTTCTTAACCGTTGTCCTTCTTAACCATTGGATTTCACCTTTACCGGATCTATCGCACAGTGGAAGAAAACATCATAATAGTTTATGCTTTTTCCGTTTGAAATAAAATCGCGCTGGCTTGAATTGATGATATTTGGATAGGAAAATGATAATTTATTTTCAAGACATTGTTGGATTCATTGTCAAGAACACTCAGGATTTTTATATTCGTGATATATAATTAATTCCTGATCTAGGAAAAAGCTGTTGGAGATTACAACGAACAAAATTGCTGGTGCAATGAAGAAAATTCATGCAGTTGTTGTAAAGTTGTGCGGAAACTAACATAAACAAATTCCATTCCGACCATATTATTGTCTGTTACAGATTTCCTATGTGTTAGATGTTTTTTATTATATTTACTCGCTTCATGTGTGGTATTGATGGCAGAATAATATCGCAACCGATTATTCAGAAAATCCGAGCAAGGTCGAACATAAATTCATTAAAATTTCATAAACCCCATCATTGGAGACGAATTTTATTTTATCGTTTTGACATTATTTTCTTATATTTTTTCCCAGTGTTAAATGGTTATGACTGGCTGAACAATGGTTGAAATAAAAATCTTGTACAGTTATTAACAAACTGTAGTTTGACAGATTGACTTGTTGATTAATAGTCCAATTATTTATGATTCATATTCAGCCATACGATTATTTATGTTTTGCATTGAGTAAGCCTTAACTTACAAATCAAGGATGGCGCGGATGGCAACGTTACCAGCGGATGATCAAATGTCAGTAGTTCGAGACCCGATTTAGGAAAATTTTAAAATGATTATATGAAAATAGCAATTGCAATACGTTCAATGGAGATCTTGATGATGTTACTATCAATGCGTTATTATTTTCGAAGAATTTACATGTAGCTCAATTAAGGCTAAGTAAAGTGCTTATTAAAGGTTTAACTAATCAGGTAATAAAGTTGTTTTTCAAAATGAGATGTTGTGGCTGTATAACTTCTCCAAAATTGTGTGAACAAAGCCTGAATAGAAGTTGCGATAAGAAATAGTACAGACATAATTCAATACAGTGCTGAACTGAATCATCACACTGATGTTAGTTAAACTAGTGAATGTTTGTTGGGGTCCTACCCACATCTCGGAACGTGGCTGCGCCTCTGCAACCTGCATACCACTAACCAAACCGTCCACAACCAGGACGTTAGGCAAGGGGATTCACGCTTCGATTGTGTGCTGTTCAATAGATGGTCTTCCTTTCTCCCTTGCACCCTCTATCGTTTCATACTTGTTCTCGCCCTAGCGAACGGCTTTCAATCTGATGATTTTCAATTATCTTTCGATTATCCACTCCCTCATACTTTGAGTAGAACTGACCGATAAAGACGATAAACAAATCATTCAAAATCACGGTAGTAAAATCTGTTTCAATGGTGTCAATTTGTTCAAAAACAGTTTTTTGTTGGTTTATCGAAAACCCAATTCATTGTTTTTATTGTTAGGCCGATACAAATATTTAAAAAACCGAGGAGTTTTTTAATTCTTTTCCATTTTTATATTTTTTTACTAACAACCCTCCCCCCCACCTTCGGTGACAAGTAGGACATATTTTTTGTTAAATATTTGTAACGGACTTATTTATATTAGTACATGTTCTGAATTCCAGGAGCAGTAACTCTACACTGCCGGAAATAAATATAAAGACATGCAATAATTTAGCAAAATATAATTTTCTAATCAATATTCGTTTAAAAGCTTATACACAGTAGGTTCACTTGTCATAAGACGAGTTTTTACAATCCCATTGAATTCCACCACTTAATTGTATCTTGACAGATACGTATTTTCGGGATTGTAAAAACTCGTCTTATGACAAGTGAAGACATTCCACTAAAAAGCTCAAAAAAATTTTCTTATCACAGTAGGTTGTTAATGCAGTGTCATTGACGAAAAATATTTTGTTTCTTGACTTGTTTTCATATAAAAACCTATATTTGCATTTTTTTTTAATTTTTGGGTTTGAAATAAGTATAAAGTCAAGATTAATTTTTCAAAAAACAAACTCTTTATTGACTTTTGTTCGACCAATAAATGTCTTCAATAATGTGTAGCATCGCCTTTTCTCTTATTACTTCTTCCAAACGTCGAGGCATTGAAGTTATGAAATTTTTCAATGTATTCGGATCCATTTTAGACCATTCATCTTGAATTGCCCTTTTCAGTTGGCCAGCCGTTTCGTAAGTATTTCCATGGTTGAAAACATTATGTGAAGGCATCCCCCAAACGTTCTCAATCGGATTGAGATCCGGACTGCAGGCAGGCATTGCTCCTGCCAATCTTGATGCCGATTTTACACAAGCTCAACCCTTGCTCTCGAAGATCGCCTACTCTACCCTTCTCAAAGTCGGTCAACGGGCTGTTTTTCGGCATTTTTCCTTTAAGTTGCAAAAGTAATGTAAATTGAAATGTAAAAACATCATTTTCGTTTCCAGTTTATCTTCTGTCCTCTATTTCAATCTTCTCGAACAACACTTTTCACTATAACGTATTTTTCTATTTTTTTTTTCGCTTTCACGTATTTTTCTATAAAATTTGGTTTTCCTACCGGAAAATGGACTATGCACCGTGAAATATTTCATCCTACGAAAATTAATTCCCACACAACCAAATGCATATAAATTAGCAAAATCATAATAGATTTATGTTTATGTTTTATGTGGTTATGTTTGTTTTTACTCACACACATGCTTAATGAGAGTACGCCAACGATCACTCATCGTTTCAACTTCATGTGCCTTGTCTAATTTATGCTTCGATTTGATGGTCTTGAATGCAAACATAAAAAGCTGAATTGCTGATTTTTTTTGTTTGCCTTGGCTTAAAATAACCATTACCTAAATAATCATGCATACGGGGAAAGTTGTTCGGGCCAATTCTAAATAGGTATTCAATCATCGGCAAGGTTTAAGCGAAATTCTACAAATTATATTAAACCACACTAATTTCGCAATCATCGCTCAATCAAATAAGATTATTGGCATAATTAGAGGCATGTCGTTTGCTCCCTTTCCAACAACAATTCGGTGCAACCCATTCACGGCCACGCATGCTGCTGGTTCCGAGCGTCCGTCGACGTTGTCGAGTTAATGATCGTCAATACCTATTACTGTGAGTTTGATTTTCGGCTTCTGTTTTGTCATGGTAATTTGACAAATATGCATGCGAACATTGGCAGCCATTATATGGGAGGCGGAGGAAAACAAAAATCCGCTAAAACAAAAACAGTTTCCTTCCTCTACCCGCCCGCAGGTTAGACTACTGCTAAAGCTTTCCAAACTGAAGGTCGATACGGTGGGTTGGTTAGCGCTTTGATTTTCCATTCGAGAGAACATATCGTAGTGACATATCAAAAACCAACGTCTAAAAACAGGGTTGGGGACGAAGCGATGTCAATGTTCCTGGCGATTAAATTGTTGGTTGGGTCATAATGCAAACTCATGAGGTGAGTGTATGTTCGTTGCGGTTCATCGGTCAATTCGACAACCTCTGCTTCGCAATTGTCACTGAAGAGTAAATCAGCCTTTCTGTCAGCCAGTCAGTGCTTTGAAGGAAGAGATGGTTAAACAACGTTGAGTACGGGTACGTGCATGGTCATGGTGGGTCTTTGCCAGGTTGGATGAATCTGCTCATTATCACGGTGACTATTCATCTGATTGGAGCTTGGAGCTATCGGAGCGAACCAAATTACAGACTGATCAAGTACGCGATGACAATAAAAGCCGATGTGTCAGCGGAAGTCGACTATTAAAGTGGATTTTTATTTTGTCGGTTGCTGATTGCCATAGTACTTGTGGGTTGCTGTATAGCACCGGTAGATTGAAAATATGTTATTTGCTATGACCTAAACGGCAAGTAGAAATCAAACCAATGATTATGCACAATGCTTAGCAAATAGTATTGGCTTTTGCTTTCAACTGCTTTTGTGAACGGTGGTTGAATCCATCCGAAATATACCTTAGTCGTATGAATTGAGAAACATTAAACGCCGATTTCTTTTATGTTTATTTTTGAATTATTGTGCAAGATTCTCTAAAGGTTATCAAAGAAACCATCTAGTGCATTTGTTCCATTATTATTAATAACATGCTTGATCCCGGCCTTATATGTGTGTTTTTTCGCCTTTCTCATATTTATTACAATTATGCGTGATCACTGCTGAGAAAATGTCAAAAATGAGAGTAATTTACGCTCAAATTATTTGTTTGTCTAATTCATGTTATGGATTCAATGATCAGTGACCCTAATTCATTCAGCGATGATATTTTTGGTATCTGTGCCTAGATGACGGCTAATAAGGCGATAGGGCTGCAGACAGGAATGCTCATCGAGAGCTGCGTTGGACGATCCTGTTAGGGTTTTGACTCATCATTTTACAGCCCGTAGCAAACTAATAATTGATTATCCATCTTCATTGGATAATATTAACCAGCTTTAGGTTTTTACACTGACTGCATTTAACAACCCTAGGCTAGCAGTACGCAAAAAGTGTCCATTGCGCTAAACACCCTCCAGTGCACCACAGGAGTGTGGAGAAAGGAACATGCGCTTGAGCATGTGTTGAGTATTGTTTTGCCAGCAGACTTCCCTTTCGCGGTGCAAGTATGCACTTAGTTTTTACTATTATGAAACATTAATCACACTCGGTATAGTTTTCGCTTTCGGTTCCAGTCAAGTCAGCACACACATAGACGCATACGTATGATACTCATTAGCGCCAGCGCCGAGCCGCCGACGCCGATGCACTAAAATGCTACCGCACTCAACTAAGCTACATATCGTGTATCACTACACCGTGCAATAATGTCCGTCCGTGTGGCGAGCGAGGATCATAATGATCCACAGCAAACCTAAGCAGTGCAGTTGGTGCCGTGGTGGCGGGACTAATTATTGGTCCAATGGACGCTTTGGTGGAGATCTAAATTGGAATTGATGCGGATGACAGCCCGCAGGCGTGGTCTCATCGTGTCCGTGCAGTTCCGTAACGTGACTGATTATTTTGAACTTGGAAAGGCTGAGCAGTCCTCAACTGGTTTACAAACGTGCCCTTCACTTTCATTTGGGAAGAAAACGAACTGATCTTCTTGTCGTGCCCAAAAGCATTTAATTTTTACCAAGCAGTTTTTTTTTATTTTTGCCGCCTAAATTACAGTTGTTTAGATTGGTTATAAATTGGCGACAGATAAATAAAGCAATTATAAAAACATGCTAACAAAAGAGGGTGACGAACTCGCTTCTACGACGGACCAGGACAATCGTGTATAATAGCAATGGTTTCGTTGACACGCACGGAAATGAAACAATGTGTTCATGCTAAATGGCTGAATTGCATAAATAGTGTTTGATGCTTGATAAATGTGGTAACTCTAGTTGCAGTTAATTATTTTTGTTGTCAAACCTAATATAATTTTAGAAAACAATTGGTACTGGTAAGGTAAATCCTTACAACGATCCGATGAGATTTTTCCATGTAGTAACCAAATCCTATGTCGATAAATCGCGCTACAGCGTCGGGGCGTCGCCGCTCCTCCTAAATGGGTACTTTTTTTTATTATTGTCTTTATTAATGAGGTTTTCGGCCCTTGACCGGTTCACCTCATTTGAATGGGTACTGATATAGAAATAGGATGTTGAAAAGATTCCCAAAAACTTATTAGTTCAAAACAACTCGAAACATTTCGGGCTCAAGAATTCTCTTTGAAATCCGTCTGAAAGTTCCCCTGGGAACTTCTATTTTTTCCGGAAAGTTATCCACAAATTCCTCTGAAAATCGTTCCAAAATCCTTCTCACGTAATTGTAATTCCTCCTTATCTAGAAACACCCCCCCCTAAATTTTTTTTAGGGAATTCATGAGGAAACTCCCTGAAGATTTCTTTTATTCTCTCCAAGTTTTACTTCAAGACATTTCTTCGGCTATTCTTCCAGAAAAATCTCCATTTATTCGAAAGTTCCTTCAAGAATACGGAATTTCCTCCCAAAATTCCACCAGACTAACACTATTTATAAGAATCAAGAAATGTATTGTTAAACTTGATTTCGGCTTCACGGCAAATGAACCTTCCAAATAAACGAAAGATTAAAAAAAAATTCTTCCAGAAGTTTCTCCAGAAATTTATTTCGGAAATCTTCTGATTTCGCTCCATAATTTCACTTGTATATCTATAAGGAATTCCTTCGAAAATTCTTCTAGGAACTTCTCCAGGCTTCCTCCAAGAACTCTTCTTTTAATTCCTCCGGGATAACTTCCAGGATTTTTTCCGGAATACCTTCATAGATGCAATGTATTCTGGAATTTCTCCAGGAATTCGTAAAAGTGTTTCCCCGGAAATTATTCCAGGTATTTTTCTGAAAATTCTTTCAGGTACTTCTCTAGAAAATCCTTCAGGAATTTCTCCAGGATTTTTTCCGTGGTATGGTCCTAGAATTCTTTCCGGACCTTACTCAGAATTTACTCCAGAATTTCATTCGGAAATTAATTTGAGGGTTCCTCCAGGATATCTTCCAAGAGTTCTTCAGAATTTCTTCAGAACAAACCCCCAGGAAATAATTCGGTAATTTCTTCAGCTACCCATTCAGATGAATGGGAATACTTTCAGTATTTCATCTGGGAATTTCTGGATTAATTCCTCCTGGTATTTTTCCGGGAATTCCATCATACATTTCTCTGGAAATTCCTTCAGGAACTTCTCCAAGAATTATTTCAGGGCTTCCTTGTGGGAATTCCTCCGGAAGTGCTTGTGGGTGGAAATTCACAGTGAATTCCTGGATCATATTTGGCAAGTTCCTCCTGGAATTCTCACGGAAGTTTGGGAGTTCATCCAGGAGTTCTTACGATACTTGCTCTAGGAATTTCTCCAGGATTTCCTCCGGAAATTTTTCCTGTAGTTCTTCAAGAAATTCCTCTAGAAGTTCCACTGGCAGTTTCTTCGAGAATTCTTCTGATAATTTCTCCGGGAATTCCTCCAGAAATTCCTCCGGTAGTTTCTCCGGAAATTACTCTGGGAGCTCCTCCAGGAGTTCCTTCTCAGAGGAACACCCGGAGGAACTGCCAGTGAAACTCTCGGAGGAATTCTCGTAGAAACTTCCGGTGGATCTCCCGGAGGAATTCCCGAAGGAACTGCTGGAGGAGCTCCCGTAAGAACTCCAGGATGAATTTCAGGAGGAACTCCCCGAGAAACTATCGGAAGAACTTTGGGAGCAATTTCCAGCTAGATTTCTGAAAAAAAGGCTAAATGATTTCCTGAAGAAACCTGAATGATTTCCTGGAAGAGCTACTGGTGGAACTCCTGGAGGAATTCCCGAAGAAACTCTCGATGGAATTTTAGGAGGAATTTCTGATAAAACTCCCGGGAGAATTTTGAAGGGAACCCCCGGAGGAAATTTCAGTGGAAAAAATCTTGGAGAATTCATCTTATAGACAAATCTCATCTAGCTGAAGCCTTTGTAGGGGTATGTAACTGGACCATCATCATCATCAGTGGACCTCCCTGAGAATTCCCTGAGGAGCTCCCAGAGAAATTTTCGGAGGAGCTTCTGGAGCAATTTCTATAAAAAAAAAATCCTGAAGAAGCCTAAATTAATTCCAGAAAGAAAGCCTGAATGAATTCCCGGACGAAATTCTGGAGAATTTCCCGGAAGAATTTTCAGAGGGACCACATAGGAACTGCCCGTAGAACTACCGGAATAATTCTCGGAGGAAATCCTGGATGAATTCTAGGAGGAACTGCCAGTGGAACTCCTGGAAGAATTCCCTGAGGAACTGCTAGAGGAATTTTTGGAGGATCTCCCAGTGGAAATATTAAAGTTTCCACCGGAATTATTTCCGGATTTCTTTGGGAAATAATCTAGGAGTTCGTTTCGAAAATTCCATTGTTGATTTCATTTTCGTCATTCGTCAATTTTCCCACGGTGCAATTTTTCACAAATTTTTGAGAAACACCACGAAAAAATTATCTGAAGAATTCCCTGCAGAACTTATAAAGGAGTTCGTGGAGGATTTCTTGAAGTATAAATAATGATGGGATTTTCGGATCAAATCTCGGCGAAATTTATGGTGGAATTCCTGAAGACATTGCCAAAGAAGTTGCTGTAGGCATTCCTAAAGAATCCCTCATAGAATTCCGGATGGAATAACTGGAGCAATTGTCGAAGGAATTCCTGGAGGAAGCTTGCATATTGTTTTTGACTGCCTATTTTCTAATAAAAAATATTTCAGAGAGGATTTGTTTAGAAATTCAGTTTTCTGCAACTTATGGGAGAATGCAGGATTTTTATAATAATTGTTCTAGCCGATTTTATATTCGTTCTGAATACTAAGCTCGTTAATAATTTTCTCGCTTTATTTAAAAATATCTGATGAGCAATAAATCATGCATTCTTAAATCCATTATTGTTGTTGAATAAACGCACAACATGAACGTTGCATTGTAGGTGTGAATCGGGGGTCTGATGTTTTAGTTGTGTTTTCGTATGATTTCGTAGATGCATTCTTTTTTCTTCTGCTTTTCGTTTATGGAACTGTCAGTGTGGACCGCACTTTCCCGTGTTTACCCTTATGGCTGTCAGTGCGGAATTTCCAATGTTCGCTACGAAACCAGCTGTGGTGGAGGTATACAAGTATCAGTCCCGTGGTGTGAATGCGTCACGTTCATTGGCGTTGAGTTTTAGTACAAAACGGTGACTTCATCGCCCAGCACAACGCGCTATTGTGATTCAGCCTTTACTATTGGTTGTGGATTTGTTTTCAAAGTTTTTGGAACTTAAAAGAAAATAGTGTGAAGCACTGATATTCATGTGTTTTCAATAAAACTACGATTCAGAAGACCTAAAAATCAGAAGTGCTACATACAACATACGACCGCCGGACGTAGGCTACGTAAAACAGATTATAAGATAATTCATTTTATTACCTATGTCAATGGTTTAAGCATGAGCTTAGAGTGATTCAAATTTTGACTTTTTCGCTCCCCTGTGCTTGAAAGATAACATTTGCTATTTTAACGAACCTCCTAAATTTTTAACTGAATTGGTTGTAATTTGACTGAGCACGAGCAGTTTGATACTTGTTTGGAAATTATTATAGAAACCACCCCGTAGATCGTGAGGCGGCCCATGAACTCTTTAAATATACCCGAAGACTTCATATAATGTTTCCTAATATGTAAGACAGTTATTGTTGCGAAGCGATCGGATTGTTGTAAGCAAAGTTATAAAGAAAACAAAAAAAACTCATAATTAACATTTATGTTATTCTTTTACTTGGCAAATTTAATTTCCCACGATTCAGTATTTCGCGAGTCTGTTCTGCACCGATCGCACACCAATTAAAGTCGACTCTCTACATCTCGATGTTCTATATATCGATATCTCTCCCTATGTCGTAAGTTTCTCGGTCCCTACGAACTCCATATATTTTTGCTTTCTACATCTCGATAACCTCCCTATCTCGATGTGTTCTGATCATTTTTGCCTTTCTCGTACAACAAACTTGTACCGAAAGGCTATCATTTCACTCCGAAAACGAACTTGAATAAGAGTTCCGGAGACCCATAGTGTTATACAGTGGCGTAGCCACGGGGGTGGTTTTGGACATGACCTCCCCCCCACACAGAGAGAAATTTTTTAGAAGATTTTTTATTTGTTGGAGAAAAAAATGTTCGGAGACCCACCCCCCACCTCCCACACCAATTCTCTGGCTACGCCACTGTTGTTATATACCAATCGGTTCAGCTCGACGAGCTGAACAAATGTCTGTCTGTCGGTGTGTGCGTATGTGTGTGTATGTGTCTGCACAAAATGCCATAAAAAACATTAGCCAATTTTTTACATAGTTACTCTTAACCGATTTTCTTGCAACAAGTTGCATCCGACAGAGACTAAAACGCTGTTGATCACTATTGAATTTCATAATAATTGCTAATTGCAAAAAATAGATAATATTAAGGTAGTGATGAGACATAGTCACATAGAAGAATAACGTGTCATAAAAATGCCTTGCAACTATGAACATTTTTAAAGTTTATCCGTAGCTTGCTCCCAACAAGAGATTCATCGTACTATGAAGATGCTCGAGTTGCACTCATTTAGGCGTATGCTCTTCGTGCAGTTTCATAGTACTACCTAGCACGCTGATTCGAAAACTTCCACCAGTGGCAGCGAGTGAGGCTTTCAAGAATTTTCCAGATATTGAACCAGATGATTGAATCGTCTACATCAGTGTATTCATTCGTCTCGGACGATGTTTCCAACTTTGAGGACTGCTCATGTAAGTAGAAAATTCACGACAAAAATGAGCGCAACTACCAAAGAAGCTTTGGTTAGTAGATGATTTGTGCTTATTTGATGGATTTTGGATTTTTAGTCTTTGCTAAGTAAGGAGCGATGGTTTGATGGATTGGTAAATGGTTTTTTTTTTACCAAATACTTTTCCGATAAAATGCATCCAATTATTTTGTATTCCTCTATATGTATACCGAGTTGTGTCCCGCGATTTCAAATGCTATTTATATACTTGATTCGTATGTCATGTCTGAAATGCTCTATTGGCCTAAAAAGTTTTGAAAACGATATTTTATACAGGACTACTTTAATCATTATCATATCAGGGGGGAAGGGGAATTTAATTTCTTTTTGCTCTTTTTTCGCTTCTGAGAGCGAGCAAAGGCGCTTAAACCTAGGTTATTAGCCAGGGCAAGGCTAATACCTTCGCCCCATCCGAGGAAAATCATCGGCAAGGATAATGGAGTGACATAAATTTCTTAGCAAAGTCACTCTCAACGTATTTCCACAAATTTTTCTATCATTTGCTTATAATGATACTCCTAAACCACATACCCTACCCACCATCCAATTCCTTGACATCTATGAGGGCGTCGGTGAGTCGCTGGCCTCTCGTTAAGTAGATGTCATATCATCATTTCCTTCCCTTTCCTAGTAACGGAGAAGATGGGCGTGGCCGGCAATGATAGCTTTCATGTTTTATCATTTTGGACCCCCAATTGGATTTCCATTGAATCCCAAATGGAAATCCATAAGCAATTGGGGTAAGAAAGTTAAAGAATATACATGACAACTATCAGTATGCAATCTACGAAATACTCCGTTACAACGCAACGCAACGCAACGCAACGCATAGTACTATGAAATTGTCCGAAAGTCGAAATTCGAACATAGGAAATTCTAGAAACTTTTGGCAGCGCCGTCTGTCGTCTACTAGTGTAAATTTTCTATCATAACATTAGACGGTGTAACTGTTTTGCCTTTCTTGTACATCATCGAGGTGTAAGCGTAAAGGCTACATATATTACCTTTTTGCGCGAAAAAGGCACCATCACCGCTAGGTGGATTATTCTGTTTTTTTTTTTAGGATTCACTCGCTCTATGTCGATATATTCAAATTTTTAAGCTACTATAGTACTATACTACTGTCTATAGACAACCAAAAATAAGAAATGACATTTGGTTTGTTACCGTTTTTTATAGCAACAAGCTATTACGCATTGCAAGACAAATTTGGAAGCCGAGAAAATTGAATCCGTCTGCAATGAATATTTTCCGGGCTAGTGACCAAAGGTGGCTAATGCTAAATTAACGATGTTTTGTTTATATTTATGTTCTTGTCATTTCTACATTCAATTCCATCTAAAAAATAAGGACATTAGCATGTCCAAGTGCTCAATGAGCTCTCTCCTGGCCACTGCGAGTTGTGGAGCTTGCCTAGGATCCGGTGAAGTTTGACAGAGGAAGGAAACATTTATGAAATGTTGCATGTATCAGCACCCAAAAAACAAATCTGACAATTATTGTATAAAATCTGGGCATATACAATTCTGTAAGCTTTTTATACAAATATTGTATTAAAATAATACAAATCTGTATTATTTCAATACAATAATTGTATTGAAATAATACAGATTTTGTATATGCCCAATTATTATACAGTTTCTGCAAGGTTCTTATGCAGAACTGTATTAAAATTTGCCATCCGCTGGTTGTGTGAGCAAGCAGGTCCTTCCAGCCAGAGTGATCGTGTGTCGCTCGAAGCTGACCCAAATCATGGTGTTGGGTGAGATTCCTTACAAACCGAACACGATTGCCTCCCGGTCTGGCCAGGTATAATTAGCCGTCATAGATATCGATCACTACGAACAACATAAGAGTCTTGGGACATAAATCTGCTTGACGTTCTTTTGAATTTGATAAATATTTCATTGGTGAACTGCTTTTAGCTGAGCCATAACATATTAAATTTTTATGCAATCAATATCAAATGTTGAGGGGCTATGGTAAAATTGGTAATTTGGTAATTTGATGGCTAATGATTTCAGTTTTATCATAATATACATACATCAGTGCCACACGGGATCAATCCTGTAAATTACGAGTTACTTGACACCAGCAGGGTTCTGATGATTAATCTTTCCATGTTTATGCACACGTGCAAACACGTCGTTAAAATCATGGACTTCATGACAGTTGATTTGATATAAATAATAGTGCTGTCCAATGAGCAGCTCGAAGTAGCTCGAAGTTGTTCCCGTCCTGCTCTTTCTTTTTTGTCAACAAATGGGCATGAGCAGGACAAGGAGAAACTTCGAGCTACTTCAAGCTCTCATTGGACAGCACTAATGTTCAGTTCAACGCACACTATCTATGTACGATTTGTTCCATGCGGGAATTGCCCTCTGCGCGTTATTTCCGCGAAGCTATCCAAATTTTTCTTTTTCTCCGTAATGTTTTCCATTGACTACCCATTTCAATTTTCCTTTCATTCCTCGATCTCTCCTTATCTCGATGGTCCCTTCAATATCAAGATGTGGAAAGGCGACTGTAATTAACTTTTCGACCGCTTACAGCAGAACAAGATAACGCGACCCGCGAAACTGTTCTGCACATTAATCATTTCAAGCTTTTAGTGGAATGTCTTCATTTGTCATTCGCACGAGTTCGCACCACAGTCGCCTCTCCACTTCTCGATATTGAAGGGGCCATCGAGATAGCGAGAGATCGAGAAATGGAAGGAAAAATGAAATGGGTACTAGATCCAAAAAACCTCGTGGCTATGAAAAACGACAACAAAACAAATGTCATTTGTTGAAGCCAGAAATTTTAACATATCAACACAAGGAGAGTAAATCCAGAACACAATAGTGCTGTCCAATGAGAGCTTGAAGTAGCTCGAAGTTTCTCCCTGTCCTGCTCATGCCCATTTGTTGACAAAAAAGAACGAGCAGAACGGGAACAACTTCGAGCTACTTCGAGCTGCCCATTGGACAGCACTAATATGATCAGAAAATAGAAAAATGATAAAAGTAAAACAATAAGACAACAGATTGGATCTTGCAACACTCAACGGTCATAACTGATGTGTAAATTAATATGCAATATTCAAACCCATTCAAGACCGCCGTCTGAACTTATTGCGAAATGATTCACTAAAAACAAAAAGTTAAGCTTTATGGGCTTTTGGAACGATGAACATCCTTCTGTTCATAAGGAATCCATCCAGCATTCCGGCATGACCATTCAAAAATTATGGCGAGCGTGGACATGAATCATTTTTACGAATTTTCCGCCTCTTTCAGAAATTAAAAATGGTCGGTAGTAATTTAGTGCACTGTTCCAGGAAACCCCGCTGACTGAATTAATCCGCTTGATAAACCATCTGTTTCTCTGTAAGAATTACCTGTGTTCATCTCTCGGCGAGGGGCTCCAGTGGGCTTTGCGAGCAAAGGCGTAACATTGCTAATCCGGATGTGGCGGCTTCGATTCTCGGTCCGGTCTGGTCTGGTCAATCGCAGGGCTGCGAAATGCTGTCGAATAAAAGAATGGTTTTGTAGAGAATGAAACATCTCGAAGTGTTGAGGACCAACAAGGATCTATGGATGAAAGTTGAACTTAGTGTTGGTGATAACTATGAACTTCTCATTTGCGTTGTATACCTTTGGCCCAACACCTCATCTCTAGAGGTGGACGCCGGTCCGTTATTAATCGGCGGCGGCGTTTGTCAGAAATTTGGTCGACGGGATTTTTTCATTATGTTTCTTAATTATTTTTTTGTATTTTTTCGGGATATTTTCAAGATATTAAAAGAAGAATCTTTTGAATTTCACATGAAAAATATAATGAACTTTTCCGGAAAATTCTATAAGTTTGTTGTGTAAAGATGATCAGCTGGAGAGCTGAGAACAATGAGGGTATTATAGTCAACAGTGACTGGCCCTCACCTTGAGCTGTCATCCGCAGATGGCTCACCAAAGAAGAAAGAAGAAGAAGAGAACAATAAAAAAATATGTAAATCTGAGTGTGCTGGGGTAACTGTCACGAGAAATGCGCACGGTAGCCAACAGCGAAATCGAAAGCGAAATCTGAGTACGACGAAATTTATTTCATAACAGTCTAAATGGTGAAATCGCAATATCAGCAGAAAATTCGTCGCAATTTACGTCACGTTTACTTCAGATTTTTTACGAAAAATTGCTCTTAACTTCTACAGGAATATATTCGGAAATTCATGGAAAGTTTCTGTTGAGTATTCTTAGAAAATTGTATTCATAATTGCAGGAGAGTACGGCTGGTAGAATGGTTGTTTTAGCGTTGACTTTCTCAGTCTAGAATAATTAAGACGGCTAGTTTGGCATGACCAACGATAAAACAGTAAATTCCTAAGAATTTCCGCGGAAGGCTCTAAAGAGTTTTCAAGGAAATTCTCTGGAATTTTTACGAGAAGTTCTTCGGAAAGGTAAACGGAAACTTCAGAATTTCCACAGAAGATTGTTCAAAATGTAGATTTCTATAGAAAATTTGTTTTGGATTTCAACGGAAAATTGTTCCAGATTATTGGATTTCTACCGCAAATTCTTTGTATAGTAGACGTTCGATAACTGAAAGGCATTTAACTGCAAGCCCGAATATAATCAGGTGCACTTCTATTGCAAATGACGTCGTCAGACAATTGTTTGACGTCTAGAATGCGTCGCAGTTATCGAACGGCATTCGCCAACTGAAACGAAGACATGTTGCAGTTATTGAACGACTAGTGTATTGTCCAAAAGAAATTCCACTGGCCGAAAGCGACATACGGCCGGAATGGTAAATTAGCCGAAAAAGTCGTTTGCTCTAATAGGTCGTTTGGACGAATAGGTCATCAGGCCGAAAATACCGTTTGAGCCAACAAGGACATACGGCCAAATATCAATAACTGAACGGGGAACTTGCAGTTGTTGAACACCCATCATACTTAACAAAGAGCAATCAAATTTGTTTCTCTGAAGAAGACACCGATGTTGAAACGTTGGACAAAAGTTTAAATTTTGTTCTAATAAATCAGACTGCATAGCCGAAAAATCTCAAAACTGTACGGGTAATTTAGTCAAAAATATCCATCCGTTTGGCCTAATGACATTTAAGTTGAAAAGACCTTTTTGTCAAACGACCGTTTAACTGGTTTAACCGAAATTTTGTAACCTCTACTTTTCAAGTCGATACTGGCCTTCAAGTAAAAAGTCATCTACCCAAGCCGAACTGAACGTTTTTCCGAAACGGTTATCAGGTCGAAAATGGTTTGACCTAAAATGTAGTTTGGCCGAAAGCGATATGGCCAAAATGAACATTCAGCTGAACTGTTATTTGGTCGAAAAAATCGAATAAACCGAATAGATCATTTAACCGAAAATGTTGTTTGGTAGCAATGGTAATTTGGACCGAAAATGTCTTTTCTGCAAAACAACCCTTCCGGGCAAACGGAATTTTCTGTCAAATGACCTGTTCGGCTGATAGTTCAAAGAAAGTTGCAGAAAGGGCATTTTTGGGTCAAACGGCTTTTTCTATCAAATGATAATTCTTACCAAACGGCATTTGTTAATTACGAACTTAATTGCACTGATTATTGTCGGATAACGCACTGAAGTAAACGCGACTTTGACGATTGGAAGTAGTTTTATTCTTAAGTTAAATGTTCACAATACTACAACACAGTACATGAATTAAATGGACACTCGACTGCGGTGATCGACCGACGTGTACGTGCAAAAGGTTTATTCGAGACTATTAGATGAGTACAATTTTTACTAGCTTGGACCTGACTGACTGCGTGCGATGTTTTCTAACTGCGGCTCGGCCGTACCTATCGCCGATCGTGAGGCGATCGGTGTGATGTGGAATTTAATGATGATTATATACACACGCAAATGCTTGTCCAGTCTTCTCGGACACTAATAATTCAGTCAGTGATCTAGCAGTATTGGATAGAATACGATTGAAGGCAATAATGATAATTTCTAACTTAGTTATGCGATAGCAGTGGTTCTTAAGCGCGAACAGCAATTTTGGTCAAATGATCCATATTTGATCGAAGGACTTTTTCAGTCAAACCTGTCCTGCCGAACGACATTCTCGACCGAATGTTTATTTCGGTCAAAGAGCATATTCGGCTATTCAGCTATTCGGCCAACCGATTTTTTCAATCAAAGGAACTATTCGACCAAATTACATTCTCGGCCAAATAACATATTTCGATTTTGACATCAAATTGATACATAATTTGTTTTTAAATATGAATAATCATGATTGATTACATATTTTGATCTCATTTTGCTGTAGACTATTAAGGCTGTCAACCAATCCACCGATTTTAGGCAAAAATGCTCAGTTCAGTTCAATGGTTATTTTTTCGTGGTTAAAAATAATTCTGCTCCGGAGCATGGTTAGATTTGACAGTTGGATAGTTAAACTATGTTTGCAAGAAAATTGGCGCCAAATCCATTTTGTTTCAAATAACTACCAATCTGTCAAAACTCAAATGGGCCGGCTTCGGAGTAAACTTTTTACCACGATGGGGAAATAACCATCGATCTGTTAAATTTTAACTAAAAGTTAAACGAATCGGTGGAATGATTCACAGCCTAAATTGAATAATATGCCATCAAACAATACACAGTTGGAAACCAAGTTTTCAATTTGCTCTCATCGACAGCAGGAATAGTTTTTATTTGATGTCACAGTTAGATTTTTTGCTATACGTTTTGTTATTTTAACCATTAAAACGACCAAAAAGATATCAAATTAAGTAAACATAATAGATGGTTTCACAACATTAAACAAGTTATTGATTTGCTCTCAAGCTTTGCTCGGGTAGGCTTCTACCAATTTTCATGGAAACCATTGGAATCTTCACGGAACATTTTATGGAGTTTCAACGTGATGTAGAGATCTATCAGGAAATTATATGGAAATTCCACTGAATCTTCTTTCTTTCCACTGAAAATTTTGCGGACTTCTTCAAATTTGAATCGGCGTGAAAAATTATAGATCAGCGGCGTGACAAATTTTAAACCGCGGCGCGCCGATGCAAAAATGTGTAATGAACCCACGTTGATTGCCAGCTCTTAAAAGGCACAAAAGCCTCTTCCACGGCACGGTGATCAATCCGGATAATATCGATATCGTCCGCAAATCTCAGGAGCATATGCGATCTTTGGATAATGGTACCGCTTCTTTGCACACCAGCTCTCTTAATCGCTCCCTAAAGCGCTATATTGAACAGTAGATTCAAGAGTGCATCACCCTGCTTCAATTCATCTAAGGTAACAAATAATGCCGATTTTTCATCTGCAACCCTTACGCTTGATTTCGATCCGTCCAACGTTATACGAATCAGCCCTATGAGTTTCGCCGGAAAACCATGTTCAAGCATAATTTGCCATAATGATTCAGTGAATTACGCCCCCTTGAAATCAATAAACAGATGATGTGTCTGCAAGTTGTACTCCCGAAATTTATCAAGGATTTGTCTCGGGGTAAACATTTGATCCGTTGTTGATCGGCCCTCACGAAAACCTGCTTGGTATTCGCCGACGAAGGACTCTTCAAGCGGTCTCAATCTGTTGAACAGGGACATAATTTTGTACGCCGAATTAAGGAGGGTTATTCCTCGGTAATTGGCGTACTCCAGTCTGTGCCCTTTATTAAAGAGAGGCCAAATGAGGCCGTCCAACCAGCTAGCAGGCATTTCCTCGTCTTCCATATGTTCGACATAATATGGTGCAGAACTTCATAAAGCTGCTCACTGCCATGTTTGAGAAGTTCAGCCGGGAGCTAGTCTTTCCCCACAGCCTTATTATTTTTCAGCTCTTTAATAGCTTTTTTAGAATCTGTGTCAAAAGGTCGAGAGTCAAAATGTCGAAAGTCAAAAGATCGAAGGACAAAAGGTCTAAAGGACAAAAGGTCGAAGGGTCAAAAGGTCGAATGAACAAAAGGTCGAAAGGTCAAAAGGTCGAATATGTGCCATAACGTCGAAGGTCAAAAGGTCGAAGGACAAAAGGTCAAAAAGACAAAAACACCAGAAATGAGTAGTGAGTAAGATCTGAGAAGGGATTAATGAGCATAGATAAATGAAAAGTGAGAAGTGAGAAGTCAGAAGTGAGTAGTTAGTAGTGAGAAATTAATTTTTTATTTTATTTTTTATTTTATTTTTTTTTTTTATTCAAGAAGTGAGAAAATTTATGTTTTATTTTATTTTTTTTATTTTAATTTTATAATGAGAAGTGATAAGTAAAAAGGAAGAAATTAGAAATAAAAAGTGACAAGTGAGAAGTGTGATGTGAGGGAGGGGAGAAGTAAGGGAGAGTAAGAAGTGAGATAAAGATGACAAGTGAAAAGGTAGAAACAAGGAGGAAGGAATAATATACAGTAATAAAAAGAAAGGATGAAAGAAGAAAAACAGAAGTAAAAAAAAGAACCAAAAAGAAAGAAAGAAGAAGGAATAAAAAATGAAGATGGAAGAAAGAAAAAATAAAGCAAAAAAGAAGGAAAAAAGCAGAAAAAAGAAGTCGAGTCAAGTACGATACACTGGGGACGACCTTACTGTTGAGGTCGAAATACGTATTTGTCAAGGTACACACTTAAAATAAATCGCCGAATTTGGTAAAAATCTGTAAAATAATTACCGAACAGATCTGCTGTTGAGATTTCGGTAAAATTTACCGAATACTGTGAAATAAGTTAAGTGTGTACAATTAAGTGGTGGAGTTAAATGGGATTGTACAAACTCGTATTATGACAAGTGAAGACATTCCACTGAAAAGCTAAAAATTATTTTCTTAAGAAAAAAGAAGAAAAGCCTCAAGGAAACGAAAAAGAAGAAAGAAAGAAGAAGCAAGTAACATGGAAGGAAAAGAGAAGAAAAATGGAAGAAATAAGGGATAATAAAGAAAGAAAGAAATTAGAAAGAAGGAAAAATAAGAAGAAAGAAAGGAAGATAGAAAGAAGACAGAAGAAAGCAAGAAGAAGAGAAGAAAGAAAGAAGGAAAAAAAAAGAAAGAAGAGAGAAAGAAGAAAGTAGAAAAAAGGAATAGAGAATCAAAGAAGGCACAAAAAAGGAAGAAAGAAATAAAAGAAGGCAGGAAAACAAGAAGCAAGAAGAAAGAAGGAAAAAAGAAGAAAGAGAGGAAAGGACGAAAAGATGAGGAAACAAGAAGGAAAAAAAGAATAAAGTAGGAAGAATGAAGGAAAAGGGATGAAAGAAAGACAGAAGAATTAGTGATGAACTTAATTTTAAAATTAAAAAATCACTTAAATAAAGATTAAAAAAAAAGACGGAAGGAAGAAGAAAAAAGGGAGAAAGAAGGAAGAAAGACGGAAGAAATGAAATTGGAAAGGAAAAAAATAGAAGAAAAGCAGAAGAATGAATGAAGAAGAAGGAGATAAGACACAATGAAGAAAACGTCAAGAAAGAAGAAGGAGAAAAGACACAAGGAAACAAAAACAAAGATAGAAAGGAGAAGCAAGTAACAGGGAAGGAAGAAAGAAAGATGGAGGAAAAGAACAAAGAAGGAAGAAATAAGGAAAAAAAGGAAGGAAGAAGAAAGAAGGGAAGGAAAAAGAAAGAAGGAGGAAAGACGGAAGAAAGATGGAAGAAAGAAGGAAGAAAAACAGGAAACAAGAAGGAAAAAAGAAAGAAGGTGGAAAGAAGGAAGAAAGAGAGAAGAAAGAACGAAAAAAGAACGAAGAAAGAAAACAGAAAGAAGGAAGAAAAACAGGAAACAAGAAGGAAAAAGAAAGGAAGGAGAAAGGAGGAAGAAAAGAGGGAAAATAAGGAAGGAAGAGAAAGAAGAAAAACTGAGTAATAAAGAATGAAGAAAGACGGAAAAAAGAAATAAGGAAAGAAGACGGTGGAAAGAAGGAAGAAAGGAGAAGGTAAAAAGAAAAAAAGAAGAAAGAAGGGAGAAAGAAGTAAGAAAAAAGGAAGGTGAAATATGGAAGGAAGAAAGAAGCAAGAAAGAAGGAAAGATAATGGAAGGAAGGAAACATCAAATAAGAAGGAAGAACGAGGGAAGAAAAATAAAGAAGATAGAAAATAGAAGGTAAAAAGGAGAAAAAATAAGAAAGAATGATCTTTCTCTCTTTCGACCTTTTGTCCTTCGACCTTTTGACGCAGTTTTTTTTTGTTCCATCCTTTTGTCCCTTCGTCCTTTTGTTCCTTCGACGTTTAACCCTTCGACCTTTTGTCCTTTCGACCTTTTGACTTTCGACCTTTTGTCCTACAACCGCCTTTTTAACCTCATCTAGTGTAGGCGACTCCACAGCTTGTCCATCGTCGTTAATATTTATTCTGTTCACCGTCATTTCCACTATTCAACAAAGTCTCGAAGGGTTGTAGGACAAAAGGTCGAAGGTCAAAAGGTCGAAGGACAAAAGGTCGAAGGTCAAAAGGTCGACGGGACAAAAGGTCGAAACAAAAAAATTGCGTCAAAAGGTCGAAGGACAAAAGGTTGAAAGGACAAAAGGTTTCTTGTTTCTGCCTTCTTATAACTTCTCCCTTTTTCCTTATATTCTCTTCCTTCTTCCTTTTTCATCCTATTTCATCTTCTTTATTTCTAACTTCTTTCTTCTTTCCAAATTTTTTCTTCCTTATTTTTTCCTTCTCACTTCCTATTTGCTTTCTTGTTTCTTTCTTCTTCTTTCTTTTTTTTTTTCTTTTTCTTCTTTCGTTCTTCCTTATTTCTTCTCTTTTTCTTCTTTCTCTCTCTCTCTCTCCCCTTTTTTCTTCCTTTTTGTATTTTGTTTTCCATCTTTTTTCTTTTTACTTTCTTCTTTTTTCCCTTCTTTACTCTTTCTTTTTAGCTTCTCTTCCTTTTTTCTTTTTTCTTCCATTCATTCTTCTTTCTTCCTTTCTTCTTGTTTTCTTCTGATTTTCTGCTTTCTTTTTTTCCTCCTTTCTTTTTTTCTTCTTTCTATTTTCTTCCTTCGTTCCTTTTTTTTTTATTCTTTCTTCCTTCTTCCTTTCTTTTGTTTTTCTTCTTCCGTCTTTATTCCTTCTTTCTACCTTCTTTCTTCCTCCTTTTTTTCTTCTTTTTCCCGTCTTTCTTCCTACTTTCTTCCTTCTTTTTTCCTTTTTCTTCTTTCTTTCTTCTCTCTTCCTTCTTCCCTTCTTCCTTTTCTCCCCCTTCTTTTTTCTTCTTCCTTCTTGTTTCCTATTTTTCTTCCTACTTTCTTTTTTCTTTCTTTTCTTCTTTCTTCCTTCTTTCTTCCTTCTTTCATCCTTCTTTCATTTTTCTTTCTTCCTTCTTTTTCCTTCTTCCTTTCTTCCTTCTTTCAACCTTCTTTCTTACTTCTTTTTTTCTTCTTTCTTTCTTATTTATCTCTTCTTTGTTCCTTATTTCTTCCACCTTTCTTCTTTATTTCTTCTTTCTTCCTTCTTTCTTTCTTATTTATCTCTTCTTTGTTCCTCATTTCTTCCATCTTTCTTCTCTTTTTCTGTTACTTGCTTCCTCCTTCATTCTTTTGTTTTGCTTCATTGTGTATTCTCTCCTTCTTTCTTCCTTCTTCTATTTTCCTTTTTTCTCCCTTCGTTCTTACTTCTTCCTTATTTTTCCTTCTTCCATATACTTCCTCTTTCTCTCTTTGATCTTTTTTCCTCTTCTGTTCTTTTTCTTTATTACTATATATGTTTTCTCCATTCTTATTTCTTCCTTTTCACTTCTTATTTACATCTCACTTCTTACTTCTTTGCTCCTCATTTGTCACTGTTTACTTCTTATTTTTTCCTTTCCAATTCCCACTTCTTACGTTTCACTTTTCACTTCTCATTTACCTATGCTCACTACTTCTATCTTGCATGTCACTTGTCACTACTCACAACTCCCATCTCATTTCTTGCCTTTTTGTTATTTCGACCTTTTGTCCTTCGACCTTTTGACCTTCGACATTAAGACACATATTCGACCTTTAGACCCTTCGACCTTTTGTCCACTCGACCTTTTGTCCTTTCGACATTTTGACCCTTCGACCTTTTGACCTTCGACCTTTTGACACAGATTCGTCTCGAAGTGTTGCTTCCACCAGGCAGCCACTTCGGTTTTATCTGTTAGCAAATTCCCTTCTTGCACATGATGGGAGATGGCACTGTCTTTCTCCGCACGCCATTGACAGACTCATAAAACCTCCGCATATCATTCTGCTCCATTTTTTCCTGCGCCTCGCTAATCATTTGAAACATGGACAATGAACATGAAATGGACATGAAACGACATGGACATGAAACATGGACATTGATCGAGGAGGACTTGCAAGCATTCGGAGTATTCGAGAGACGGGTGCTTAGGACCATCTTTGGCGGTGTGCAAGAAGACGGTGTGTGGCGGCGAAGAATGAACCACGAGCTCGCCCAGCTCTACGGAGAACCCAGTATCCAGAAGGTAGCTCAAGGCGGAAGGGTACGATGGGCAGGACATGTTGTTTGAATGCCGGACAGCAACCCTGCAAAAATGGTGTTCGCTTCCGATCCGGCAGGTACGGCAGGCGCAGCGAGCGAGATGGGCAGACCAGGTGCAAAATGACTTGGCGAGCGTGGGGCGTATTCGAGGATGGAAAGATGCGGCCTCGACTGCCGTAATCTGAAAAAGTGATGTATACGCCATTTTCCAAAAATGGTGTTAACGAATACTACTCATCGAGCTCTTTAACGGAAAAATGGAAAACATGTTTGTTGTAAAATGGCTGTTACGTCACTTTTCCAGATTACGGCAGTCGAACCGTGTATTGTGGCGTCAAATTGTTGATTCAGTGTTATCTGTTTAGATGTAGACAAAATAAATGAAATGAAATGAAATGAGGTAGTGATCAGAGTCAATGTTCGGATCGGTAATCAGCTCAAAAAGATCGTGCTCATATAGCGCATGCATGACATGTCAAAATTCCCATATCTGTTATCTGTCAAAAGTTACGTCGGGGTTCCGACAATCGACCACCTTCCCCTACACATTATGAGCACGTCCAAATTTGGCTTTTCAAAACAGAATTTTCCATTTGAACTGGTCAAAGGTTTTACATTTCAATTGAATTGTGAATTCCAATATATTCAGCGATGTACCCGATCAATAAAGCACAATAAAATTATCACAAGGGGAGTTATTTATTTCACAAAAATATTGTTACACAATGTGTTATAAATTTGGCTGGTTAGTTGTTAAAATAACAAACATTATATCAAAAATCCCTCTACCGGTAAACAATTAAAAGAGAGGTTGATACCTTCATATCATCATTATAACAAACGTTGATATAATTAGTCGGAACAAAAATCTACTTTCAAGGTTATTGCCTACATCACGGATAGAAACCTGGTACGCTACAACGATGGATTTATAACCATAATGTACGCAATTTACTTTACTCGAACATGGGTTCAAGTTGTTATAGAGGCGATTTTTTTCCAATATCTACAAAAAGTGTAGGCAATTATTTTTTTGAAAATACTAATGTTGCATAACTTAATGTTGTTATAATTTTAAAACTGGCCGAAGACACATTTTTATCGAATTATCTAATTATAACACATGTTGTTTTAAATATCAATCATTAATATAATTGATATATTATTTTGTTATACATTCCTGATCGGGTATGCAATGTAACACTTGCCTTCTTGAACAAACTAATTTCAATAATCTTGTATTGCCGATTTCACCAATTTGAAAAGTTATATGTAGATTGTGATTTGCCCGATTCTTTATTACACACTCTCTCTCATTTCAGGTTGATCGGTTTTTGTTACTGAAATCTACCCATAACTCATACTCGTTAGTCATGTAAGCGTGTACACTAAATCGATTCCCGCTACGTGTATTTGTTTTCAGATTGAGCATTCACGCAAAAATAATATACACGGAAAATCAATTTTGTTTGAGTGTGAGAAAAAGATGACTGTGAGAAAAAGATTCTCGCAAAACTCTTGTAAAGTGCAAAAAGCGCAATATGATTTCGCACAGGAAGCAATGGCTTTTGAGGAAATTACAGCGGTACTGATTTTAGTTCAGAAATCGAAAAATCGCCAGTAGGGTCCGAAATGTGGAGGGGTCACCCTATTCAACCTTATTCTTTTGTCGTCTCTGTTTTGTATCACAATCTTTCACGCGTGACGTAGCGTCGTTAAGCCGTCGTATTTGTTCTTTTAATTACTCCACTTCTTCTGCATGGTGATACAATTCCATCCGGTAATTAAACCGTCTGCTCGTAGATCACGTCTTTAAATGGAAGCAAAAAAGTTTCTTTGTAGGTGGTACAATTTATCGCTTGAATACTTTTGGGGGCCCTATTTTACCGGTTGCTGCGCTGAAGTCAAACTGAGTGCCAGATTATGAATAAAACGTAAACAAGCCTCGATCGGAATAAAGAGATTTCCCTACCCCCATCGTGATAGGGTGAGTGGGTCAAAGTAATTATGATCCGTTAGTACGAACCCAATCACACCCAGATCATATTGGACAACTAAGCGCAGCGCGGTGATCATCATCTCCTCACTCAGTCTAGTTTCACACGTTCGTTCATATGCCCTGCTCTGCCCATGTTAATCAGCAGTGAAACAAGAACCGTTCTCTTCCCATGGGCATGCAAACATGTGTGATGCAATGCGGGTGGGAATTGCCGGCAGCGACCGACCGGAAACACGCGAGCCACCTTCCTCAAGCAGCAGGTGGGAGTCAATCGAAGGTCAATATCCTCATAACAGACTGTAACTAGCGGGAGGGTGCGCTAAAACGTGCAACATCAAACAATGTAGGTATTTCGTTCGCAGGGACGTCGTTATATGGGTTTGCTCAGGTAGAGTTCGATGGGTATTCGCAGTTCAGTATAATTGGTATTGTTTGCTATGCAAAACAGGTGCATAATTCCGGGAATAGGATAGCTGGACGAAAGGTCGATCCACGAAGCTTGTATACATATAGAAATTAAACACTATATCAGGTGGAGTTTTTTTGCAGTTCCCACATCTTAGAATGATGTAAAAAATCCGCAATCAATCGCGATCATCAAAATAGACACTATGAATAATTTCATAACAGCAATTTCACAATTAGCTGAACAGTTTGACTAGAGAAGATAGAAAACCATTTTTAGGTGGGCTGTAAAATCAGAAAACAGTACGATAGAACTGAAAACATCCATAGATAACCACACATTGCATTTGACAAATGAACTGACTTTCAATTTAGTGCAAGGCGTGTTTATACTTGCATCTAGTAAAAAGAAAGTTAAATAATGTGTTAATTTGTGTTGTATTTTTAAAAATTCTAGCGGTACACAGCACGATGGAGCTTAAATTCTAAAATTCATGAGAACATCGTTTGGTTGACCGTTCTATGACAGACTCATTTTAAGTGAAATATTTTTCTTTTGTTTAGTTTAGAAATCACTTGTGCTTGAAGTATCACAGGTGATGTCAAAAAAACAATCAATGAGTCATCAACAATGACTACACCATGCTTTAAAAAAATTGCTTTTTCAAAAATAAATGATTCTAGGAGTTCATCAAACAAGCCACATATACAAATGAAGGAATTAATGATCATGAAAGACAGCTTGGCGCGCATGCGAGCATTGTGGCTCATTCAACACCGACGTATAATAATTGAAGCGATCCAACCGAGGGGGAACACATTGGGATGATAATTATGCAGACAGGTTTGCTTTGACTGAACTGCTTTTGTCTGCGACAGCAGTGTTGTTTTGCCTGTTGTATGCTTTTATGGTGATAAATCTTAGAAAAGTATTGAAAGTATATACTCCGTTTACGTTGAAAAAATATTTTTTTATTAACTTTAGCGTAATTTGCTTTATTATCAATTTTTTATGTTTTCATTTGTTAGCATTTGCGACAACTGAATGAAATGGGAAAATTAAGACCGGATCACCTATTTTCAAAAACGATTAGTATAGGGTCGTGAGATTAATAATAGCGCAGATGCCATAATCCCGGTAGATGTAAAACTATTAATCAATAGCGTATTTTCTGATTTATTTTGTGTATCCCCATACAATCGGTAAAAACGTCACAGGTGATTTAATCATTTCCATATGTCTCCTCGCAGAACCAACACCAGTGAGCCACCTACGCACATCGTTATTGTCAGCTCTCTTTCCTCCGGCATTTTCCTCTCAGTTTTTCCAACATATCGAATCGACGGCGACGCAGCCAGGCTTTAGCCGTTCTGCATTGGTGCAGCAGGTTGGTGTGCTTTGAGGACCCATGCCACCAGCCAGCAGCAGCAGCAGCAGCGCTGGATAGACCGACATCAACAAGTGTTGTTCGTCAGCTTGTGCTTGCTTGTGACTTGCATTCGCTATCACCGTGGTCGTCGAAGTTTTGTGTGTTTTTGCGTTTTCATTTGGGGTATACGATATGGGCCTTGGGGCACTTCGTCAAAGGGACATGTGGTCGAAAGTTAGTTCAGCAGAATGAGTGGGACTTTGGGACATTTCTTTGAATGAATTATAAGTTAAGGGTTTGTCAAGGCTAAAACAAAGCATGCAGACTTACCGGAATCTCATCCCAGGTGCTGCCTATCCTACAGGATTACTGTAACGATGGCCCTACGGCGTCGAATCCTGGACGCCTGGTTCACTCTACTCCTTGAGTTGGGGCGGGTTTTGGAGGTTAACCACAGTCCCGACGCGGTGCACGCGCGATACGGGTATCCCTGGAGGAATCGGACTGGGTTTTAGACGCACGGACTTGAAAACGGGTGCTAGAACTCGCGGGTTCTTAATCGGCGGGCCTTTAAACGATTGTATGACATTTGCCAAAAAACCATTTGCCAGAATCAATTTGCCAGAAATTCATTTGCCAGAATGGACCATGTGCCAGAAAGCCATTCCCCAGAATAAACCATTTGCTAGAATGTAAATTGCCACAATGTACCATTCCCCAGAAATAGTTAAACTGTAAATTCCGATTATTATTGATGGCTGAAGAATAGAAAAGAATTACATAAAGAAGTTAATTTGGCATAACGGGGATTTTGCATTATTTACTTATGTAAGGGTTTCCCAAGAAACAATTCAGAGCCATAAATCAACAATCTTGTTGAACAATTGTTGTGTAGAAGCGATGGTAGTTGAACAATAAAGCATGTTTAATAAGTTGTTTAATAAATGTTATACTGATTGAAATCACCGCATTAGTTCCCTGTTTTGTTAATATTTGAATAATCGAATAAAAGTTTAACGAATGCTGCCCTAAAATTTCCCTGGCAGGGTGAAGTACAGTTGTATTATGTTTATGTGATGCTTAATAACATTTGTTAGAATTTGTTATTCAACAGCGCTGCCGAAGTTGTACAATTCAATGAAGTAATGTGTCTTATATTAGATTGTAATCTTTTGAACCAAACATGTTGATTAATTGTGAAATAAGTTTACTGTATGATAACTGTTAAAATAACTTACTTTTTTATTAATAGTGATGTTCTTTCAAATATTGTTCAATATAAAATAATTGCTGTTGATTCATCATTGTTGACAAAATTAATTATGTCGTATCTGGCTGCGCGGATGTTACTGTGCATTGAATTTTTGTGAAAATGGATAAATCTTTTAATAGTTAATAGTTAATAGTTAATAGTTCAAAAAGAATGGTACATATCATATCTGGTTAGTGGAAAACACCGATTGTTGTGTACAAGTACAACACAAAACAGTGGAAAATGCAGCGACATTCGCAGAACTTAAAGCTGTACCAGATCCTACGAATGGTATAAAGCTTGTTTTTGCCTAATATTATAAAATTGTACTTAAAAGCATAATTTCAGACCGAAACACGCGAGACAATACATCGATACCTTATCAATACGAAGAATCAGATTGTAAACCTTCTCAAAATTCAATCGTGGGGGCCCTTTGCAATTATGGGTCTCCAGTAGCCTTGCGAGCAAAGCCGTAGGATTGTCAATCCGGAGATCGCAAGTTCGATTCTCGGTCCGTCCGGGTTTTCGGGTTGGAAACATTCTCGACTCCCTGGACATAGTGTATCCATTGTACTTGCAACACAATATACATACTCATGCAATGGCGGGCATAGAAGCTTTCAATTAATAACTGAGGAAATGCTAATAGAATACGTTGAAAAGCAGGCCAAGTTCCAGTTGGAATGTAGAGCCAATGAAGAAGAAGAAGAAGAATAACAAGAAGGCCCTGTGCAATCCAATTTTGTAATTACCTCAAAAAGACTGCTGGCACAAACTGCCTGCCTCGATTGTCTCCACAACAAGAAAGAAATCTACAATATATTAAATTGCACTTTAACAATGGATTTTTCACTAGGATATTAAAAATACGTACTTTTGCTCATTTTATCTGCGAATATTCACTGCTTTGATCACTGCACCGCACTGTTTGTTATTGCTGTTTTGACAGTAATGGGCAACGGATGCGCGCACGGATTGACTATTGGAAGCAGATTGTTTCAGAATTCATTATTCAACGATTCTTAAACTGCAATCGGAGCAACTTCATTCGATGCTCATCTGAATTCCTTTAAACGTTGCTGTGCAAACGTTTTCAACAATATTATTGTCATATACATTCTATTTGATAAACATGTTCAAATGTTGTTTATGCAATGTTTGTGCAATAAATTGTTCAATTTGGTGTTAAATAATTTATAACTACATTTAACATGGTCGATTTATATGACCATGTTAAATGTAGTTGGAGCATGGAGCAGCGGAAGAGCAGGCGGATGTCAATCGAGGGGTCCTTGGTTCAATCCTCACATCGTTCGAGATTGTGATAACTGTAGTAATTACTAGTTGATGTAAAAAACAAGTCACAGTTCTTAAAATTAATTAGTTGAAAAATCGATAGTTCATGAAAGCCATAAAATAATATCAAGATAAAAATTATCCGTAAGAATTTTTCCTCTTTTAACATTTTTATAAAAAATGCTTGTTGTGGAAACTTGTAATAAGCTTTATTTGAGATATTCCTTACAACAATTGAGATACCACCACGACACCACGGACGTTATTCAACTTGTATTCGGGACTTTTTCTAAAACTAATGTTGAATAATAGTTTCCTCCAATCTTTTATGTTACACAAACAACAGTATATCAAACAGCCTTATTTGTAAAACATTGAACAAAAGCTTTTTCAGTTCGGGTAATAAGCTTTGTAGTAACAAGCGTTGAATTAATGTTGCTGTAGCTCTTTTATTGTTTTTGCAGTTGAACAATCGAGGCAAGGTGATAGCTTAAACATTTATTTCAACATGCTTATAGAACTACTGTTGTTGAATAGATTCTCCATTTTTGGGCGAACAAGATTGGTATAGTAGTATCAAATGCAATAAATCAATCATTATTAAACATACAGCTGAATAGCGTAGCTGTAAGAGACATTTCTTGGGGACGACTTTGAAAAAAACGTACACACGTTTCAAGGAAATTCACGATAATATTAAAGTAGGTTTTTCCTCATTTGCAAGCCTTCGGCCAAGGCAATGCAAGCTTCTTTCCAATTCAGGAACACATAATGTGTGTGTGTGCACAACCCATGATAATATTAATCTTATTTTACATAGTTTGAAAAGAATCAATTTAACAAAGGATATTAAAATGTTAACTGTAGTCTTTTGTGTGAAAATACAACATCAAATAGCTAACTACGATCTTGTTCGGATTGTCCAGGCTCTTCATCATTGGAAAATACTTTATTCGTTGAGTTTGAAGACAAATATATTGATCAGTTATCATTTGAGCAATGGGTAACCACGGATAGGTGTGACCTAGAAACTATTGTAAAACCTGTAGATGAGTTTGTGTCATATTTTTGCTTGAAATTAGAAAGTTTAATCCCTCACGATTTCATTAAAGCAGAACAATCCAGCTTTTTAAAAAATACGAAAAATACATTACAAAATGGTGAATTTTTGGTCATTTGTGATTTTTCTGAAAATTACAGCTTTGTATTGCAAGATGTAGTGCAGTCCCATCACTGGAACGTACAACAAGCTACAATTCATCCAATCGTTATTTATTTAAATGGAAGTACGCAAATTGAACACTTAAGTTTTATTATAATTTCCGAAGATTTAAGACACGATTCAGTATCCGTAAACTTGTTCATTGAAAAAATGATTAACTTTTTACGCGTTGATAAGAATAAAGTAGTCAAAAAGATATATTTCATGTCTGATAGAGCCGCGTCGCAGTACAAAAATCGTGAAAAAATTTCGAGCCTATGTCAATTTAAATCAATGTACGGAATTGATGCAGAATGGCATTTTTTTTGCTACGTCACATGGCATGATGCTATTGGAGGAACAATAAAGCTCATGGCCACAAGAGCAAGTTTAGCCAAAGAACGTGAGCATCCAATTAAAACTGCGAAAGAACTTTTTGATTGGGCGAATCGTAGAAAAGAAAAAGACAAATTATCATTTTGTTTTACTACTACTGAAGAGTACGAAATAAGGGCTTCAGAGCTCTGCGAGCAATATAATAAAGCAAAAACGATCCAAGGAACCCAAAAATTTCACTGTTTCATTCCATTGACGGAAAATAAAATTAAAGCAAAACTATACTCAAAATGTGCTGATAATAATTCAAAAGTGTTCGATATTGTAAAAAATTTGAATAAAATTTGAATAAAAATAAATAAAAAATAAGTATTAATAAACTGTTTTCATGCTATCATAACCCATACCGAAATTCAAACCCAAAACTCTTAAAGTTTCTATAACAACATTGTGTAACTGCCACATTTAATTTAATAATTAGGATAATATGATAGATCGAGTAGAGAGACTCATCGATCATTTCCTGCAAAAAAATATTCTGGTGCTGATATTAAATGTCAAATCTAAAATTATTTTTGTGATCTGTTAATTCATTTTTATTTATTTATACATATTATATTTATACATATAATACACATAATGTCGATGAATACATAAATATGGAATATCATAAAAACAATTTGTTTAACTCACGCAAGGCCCTTAACAATAAAATTAGCATCAAACTGCGATTCCTGAAAAAAAATACACGGAAATTGTTTTTTTGTTTACTAATATAGTGGACCGTTTTCCCTAAAAAAATTACGTTCATAAAAAGATAGGGTTTTGAAATATTTGAGTTTTTGTGACAAAAATGATATTTTCTAAAGCAAAAAAAAAAATTTTTTTGCGGTGTACATTTTTTTAAGAATCACCATTTAGTTGTCTAACTTTGTAGAAAAAATCATAACAATCGAACATTCCGTTTTTGCTGTGCAGCTCTTTGAATATTTTTGAACCATTTTCACATACACCTTTTTCAAAAGTTAGTCGTGACTCAATAAAAAGATTTGATATCGAAAAATGACGATTTAGATGAAATTGAAAAACTGTGCAAAGTTTCAACTCAATAGAAAATCATGAATTAAAAATTTTGTTAAATTTTGATGCAGTTGCTTAGAATCGCTCCGGAGTAACTGCGATACGACACTCGACCTTCACGGAAGTCCCAGATACGAACCGATACCACAGAATAGTCCTCTCAGGGAATTAGACGGTAGTTTTTTTTTATCACCGAGGACAACGTTTAATTTTCTGATGTTCGAAAGCCACGACACAAGAGAACGACCTCGATCAGCACATCTGAGTAGGACTCGTCTCCTCTTTTTCTTCTCTTCTGGCGCGTATCTATGGGCAGATTTAATAATAATAAATCTATCTCCTATTACTAATTGTTTTCATTAAAATTTACTATAGAACATTGGAAATGTAACATTTCCTCCGGAGCTCAATAAAAAAATGTATGCAATATATTTTTTTTGAATAAATATAACCAACAAACAAAGTAAACAGAAATAACGATAATTAAGGGAAATAAATTACAAGAAAAAAACGACAAGAAAACTAAACGACTCTATAGTGAGTCCACTAACTCAATTCTACCACCTTGGTAATACCAATAACAATCGGAGGGGATTATCCTTTCAATGGACACATATTTACTTTCTATCGGGTTCATGCTACTTACGTTATGGAGTGTAATATCTACATCACACAAGTCACTACGCTTTAATCAATAGAATTCCCTAGTTTATATATCTTCCCTAGAAAAAGACACACCTGAATTCTAATGAGATTGAATGGCTGTTCTTTAGCCACTCATTAAACTTTGATCATGAACGATCGTGAGGTCATTGTATAATACTTGCGAGATTTTATAAATGAGAGGCGCTATCGGCTTCATAATTTATGGTCGTTTCTCCTATGCTATTCCTATTCACCTTATTCCTTCTGAGAGGGACACTGGACGACACATGGTAGAAACAACTTATCCACATCATGCAATTAACTTCTCTCAGCGCTCTTGAGAGAGGAAATTCACCAGTGGATTGGTAAGTTAGTGAGTTTTAAGATTCTCTACTTAATGAACCAATTAATAAACAATATAATAAGAGTTAACATTTAACAAATAATGAGAGACATTATTCACATGTGAGAGTTTACGGTTTTAGATGCTCAGCTGGTCACACTCCTACATTCTTGCCTTCTTCGTCTTCTAACTCATAGGAACCTACTTCCACGTTTACTAACTACTCGACAGGGTAAATACATGGGGGCGAGCTTCGCGTTATAATATTCTCCCGCGTTGGGGAACATAAAATTACGACGGTATATTAGTTGTCCGGGCTTGAACTCATCAGGACGAGCTTGTTTACGCAGATTGTATCTATTGGCACTAGTCTCGTATGCCTTAAATAGACTTTTCCTGACTAAATCGTAGATCGTATCCGCATCACTGATCTTTTTACGGTTATTAGCACACGGTCCAGACTGATGCCTGGCGGATATCCGGTGTTTGATCTCAAAACGATCCAACAAGGCTTCAAATTCCTTGGAAAGGAATATGGTTGCATTATCGGTTAGCACTATTTCAGGGATTGAGTTCCGGAGAAACCAACCTTCCCGCAAGGTCTAACATAGACTGGCAGATTCTATCCTACGCATTGGATGTAACTGACACCACTTACTAAAAAAAGTCTTGTATGACTAAGATGTGCATATAACCTGCTTTGCTTTTCGGCAGCGGACCCACGTAGTCCATGGCGATGATTTGCCAGGGATGGTCTGCGACCTTTTGTTTCCCCATGGTGGGTATTACTGGTACATATGCTGGCTTGCTTTCCTTGCGAATCGCTGCAATTTCTGTCATTTCGTTTTGGCCGGAAAAGTGGAAAATATCTGGATTTAAGAGGAGTAGAGGATTGTGATGGCGAATAGCTGTATTACGTTACGTTACGCGTTACGTTTTGAATCGTCTTTTACTACTGGAGAGGAAACTTAAATGCTATGGTACTATGATGCACCTTCTAAGACTAGACTAGACTATGATTTCGACGAGGAACGAAAAAATTGCAACAAACCCAACGGCAGTCTTCCGATAACGTCGTCGTCGTTTTGATCTGCAGTACCACTTGGTTTAGCAACTATACGATTGGTAAGGAATAAAGGAATAAGTAGACTGTTCGTAATCTTGATACAGTCACGGAGGTAAGCAAGCTCATACTTATTTTATCGAATTTATACTTGAGGGATCGTGACGGAATTTCGGTTACTGTTTTATTTTTTAACCGAATTTTATTCGAATTAGAAAGTTTCGATTCAATGTACTACGCCCTCCAATGGGTTTTACGTTTCAAAGTGGTGCTGTTGTGTTTTTTCAAATACACAATCGAGTTTCGAATTTTTCTTACGTAAAAAGTGTAACTTCCTCCACTGCCGCGATTCACATAAGAGTCCCATGTCAATTTTTGACGATTTGCCATTTAAATCTTTAAGAAAAACTGATAAAATAATAGGCTTGCTATTTATTCGCATAACAGTCACATTCCATATATTAATACACTTTTGCACAGAAAATAAATATAATTATGGTTCTTTAACAGTTCCATACCATTGTATACAGATAAAGAATATAATGCCAATTTTTTAGATAGATTGCAGTTTTTATCAATTCATTAGAATTTTATGCCGATTCTCCATGTAAAACGGGTTTGAAAAATTCAACGGCATATTACCCAACTTGAAGAAAACTGACATAGGACGGCACTTGTTTCTAGAGCATTACACAAGTGGTGTGGTTTAATAATTATTTCGATCTAAAACAGGACTCAAAAATCGAAAGACTTAAAATAATTTGAATTAATTGAAAGATTGAGTAGTTTAGATTTGATAGGCGGGATTTTAGCTCGATCTAGCCACTGGGGGTAGATTTTAATCTCAAAAATTAAACATTTTGAGTGGGTATACATTTTTGATGTTGCTTTTGATTTCGAGGATTTATTTAAAGCTATAAAATTATTGAAAAAATTCTCAATGTTGCATCTTTGCACGCCAAGCTAAACTTGATTTGCGAATTTTTATATTTTTATTTTTGCTTTTGCTGCCCAAATGCAGATAAGCAACTAAAATATTTATTTATTTATTTTTGCAAAAAATGTTACATAATCGTTTATATACATTATCATATCAGGGGGGAAGGGGAATTTAATTTCTTTTTGCTCTTTTTTCGTTTCAGAGAGCGAGCAAAGACGCTTAAACCTAGGCTATTAGCCAGGGCAAGGCTAATACCTTCGCCCCATCCGAGGAAAATCATCGGCAAGGATAATGGAGTGACATAAATTTCTTAGCAAAGTCACTCCCAACGTATTTCCACAAATTTTCTATCATTTGCTTATAATGATACTCCTAAACCACATACCCTACCCACCATCCAATTCCTTGACATCTATGAGGGCGTCGGTGAGTCGCTGGCCTCTCGTTAAGTAGATGTCATATCATCATTTCCTTCCCTTTCCTAGTAACGGAGAAGATGGGCGTGGCCGGCAATGATAGCTTTCATGTTTTATCATTTTGGACCCCAATTGGATTTCCATTGAATCCCAAATGGAAATTCATAAGCAATTGGGGTAAGAAAGGTAAAGAATATACATGACAACTATCAGTATGCAATCTACGAAATACTCCGTTACAACGCAACGCAACGCGCAACGCATATGCTGGCTTGCTTTCCTTGCATGTTTGGCATTTCTGGATCCACTTCCTGGTATTCGACGCCATATGCAGCCAGTAGTACCAGAGTCTCAACCGGGATAAAGTTTTCTCCACCCCGAGGTGAAAGCTGTTCAAATGCTCCTTTTGGATTATTCTTCTTCTTCTTATTGGCATTACATCCCCACACTGGGACAGAGCCGCCTCGCAGCTTAGTGTTCATTGAGCACTTCCACAGTTATTAACTGCGAGGTTTCTAAGCCAAGTTACCATTTTTGCATTCGTATATCATGAGGCTAGCACGATGATACTTTTATGCCCAGGGAAGTCGAGACAATTTCCAATCCGAAAATTGCCTGGACCGGCACCGGGAATCGAACCCAGCCACCCTCAGCATGGTCTTGCTTTGTAGCCGCGCGTCTTACCGCACGGCTAAGGAGGGCCCCTCCTTTTGGATTATAGTGTTTCGATTTGAGGTTGGTGGAACTAACTTCCACTCGAAACTTACATCGAACGGCTCGTCATCGATAGCGACGTACTTCCACAGTTGGTCGTCTTCGAATCTGAAGTCCGAATACTGCTCTGTTTTTTTAGAACTTTTTGTATGAGTTCGTGGAATGAGATCTGAGATTCGGAAGAATTTACAACGCATATGCTACGGGAAAGGGCATCCGGGACAATATTGTCGGACACTTTCCGGTGCACTATTGTCATGTCTGGATGTTGCAAATCTAGACTCCTGCGACTGAGTCTCGAAGCGGGACGTCACTTGTTGTTGCGGATATATTGCAATGCTGACGCGTCAGTGATCAGCGTGAAGTTTGATCCTTCAATGTAGCCGCAGAATTTGTCAATTTCCAGGAGCGCCGCTAAGGCCTCCTTCTCGGTGGCAGAGTAGTTCTGTTGAGCCGAATTCAGCTTCTAAGAGAAAAAGCTTATTACTCTCTCAGACCCTCTTGCACCTGAGTTTAAATGTTTGTATTGCGAACTCTTTTTCGAAGTTCGGGTTTGAAAGAATTGGGGCAGTGATCTAACGTTTCTTGATGGTCCGTAAGGCTTCTTCGGCGTCGTTATTTCACTTCACCAGCTTCGGTTTTCCAACCAGAAGATCCGAAATTGGAGCAGTGATGGCACTGAAGTCGCCAATAAACCTCCGGTAATAGTTTGCCATCCCTAGAAAACGGTGGATCTGCCGGATTGTTTTGGGGGCCTCAACGTCTAGTATGGCTTGAACCTTGGATGGATCTGGCTTGAGACCATCGCGCGAAAGAAGGTATCCAAGATAGGAACTTCGGATCGGCAAAACTG
The DNA here is from genome assembly GCF_024139115.2 of Armigeres subalbatus. Lineage (NCBI taxonomy): Eukaryota > Metazoa > Arthropoda > Insecta > Diptera > Culicidae > Armigeres > Armigeres subalbatus. The sequence goes on along the minus strand of NC_085139.1, from coordinate 178,258,040 downwards.
CGACTTTTGAAGATTATTCGAAAGATTAGCCTCTTCAGCCTAGCTACTTCCTCGAGAAGGTTGATGTGCTTTTAGAAGGTTTCACTGGCCACGATTATATCTTCAAGATATACGAATATCTGAGGCTCTAAGGGACCCGCCCCGAGAATCTTATCCATAAGTCTGGAAAGAGTGGCCGGGCTGTTGGTAAGACCGAACGGTAGACATACATCCCTCTCCCGTGAATACGAAAAGCTGTCAACTGTTCGGTTTCTGGGCTGAGGGCAATTTGGAGGAACGCATCTACCTGGATACCTGGTTGGCTACAGCGTCGATACACCTATGCCTGGCGTATTGTAGAGCTCCATAATCGTCGGTCTTGGGCGATGTTCCTCCAGTTTCCCCGAACGTTCAGGGTCCCCAGGTCCGATTCCACGGCGTGCAGCCAGCGTGCTCGTGTCCTTCCACGAAGTCGCCGGGTTACTGTGTTGAATATTTTTTTCACTATTATTTCTTCCGACATTCGCACTAAGTGACCATCCCACTGAAGACTGCCGTATTTTATACGATTCACAATATTTTCTTCTTTGTATACTTGATACAGCTCATGATTCATGCGTCTGCGCCACACACCAATTTCTAGTTTCCCTCCGAGTATTGTACGCAGCACTTTCGCTCGAAAACCCCGAAAGCTCTCTGGTCGGCCTCTTTAAACGTCCATGCTTCATGTCCATAAAGGGCCACTGATAGAATCAGAGTTTTATATAGAGCAAATTTCGTTTCCGTCTGCATGTTGTGGGACCTAAGCTGGTTACACAATCCGTAAAAGGCCCTATTCGCAGCAGCAATACGTCTTTTCACTTCACGGGAAAAGTCATTGTCACGTGTCACTAGCCATCCAAGATAAACAAATTCTTCAACAACTTCAAACACATCCCTATCAAGCACTACCTGAGCACCAACACCACTAGGTCTTCCTCTATCGCTACCTGCCACCATGTACTTTGTCTAGGTAAAGTTAATGGTTAAGCCTATCCTCGCCGTCTTCCTCTTCAGTGGGACAAAAGACTCTACTACTGCTCTTCGATCGATTCCAATAAGGTCGATGTCGTCCGCAAAGCCCAGGAGCATATGCGACCGTGTGATGATAGTGCCGTTCCTATGCACGCCAGATCTCCTGATAGCGCCTTCGAGTGCAATGTTGAACAATAAATTCGAAAGTGCATCACTTTGCTTCAATCCGTCTAAGGTCACAAACGAGGTTGACACTTCTTCTGCAATCCGATTACTTGATTCCAGCGTTGCACGTATCGGTCTAAACAGTTTCGGCGGCGCTGCTTTGAAATCAGTTAACAGATGGTGAGTCTGCAAGTTGTACTCCCGGAATTTATCAAGGATCATCCACAAGCTGAACATCTGATCCGTCGTTGATGGGCCCTCACGAAAACCTGACTGGTATTCGCCGACGAAGGACTCCTCAAGTGGTCTCAGTCTGTTAAACAGGATACACGACAGGATTTTGTACGCCGAGTTCAGAAGGGTGATCCCTCTGTAATTGGCACACTCTAGTCTGTGCCCTTTCTTATAGATTGGGCATATGAGGCCATCCAACCAGCCGGCTGGTAGTTCTTCATCCTCCCACATTTTCTGGATAATGGGCTGGATTGATTGATGCAGCTTCTCGCTTCCGTGTTTGAGAAGCTCGACCGGGATCTCGATTTTAAGATCTCGAGATTACCAGCAGCTTTACTGTTTTTCAGCTCGCTTAGAGCCTTCTTTACCTCGTCCAACGTTGGTGGTTCCACTATGTACATCTTGCTCCTCGATGACCCTCGCGGACGTAGGGCATTTCTTGGTTGTTCAACGACGAACGTCCTCCGAAGGTACTTTCGTTCAAAATCGTTTGTTCGGAACCCTTGCGAATGTCAATACAGTTTTGCGACGGACCAATCGAAACATTCATCAACTTTACCTTCTACAGTTTCCAATCGTTCATCGTATGTTCCCATGTATGGTTTTCATCCGCCTGGTAGGAATTTTTATGCACTTCCTAGATTGCCGATAAAATGGCATTCTCTTGCTCGTACCGGAGGAGACTCTGGATGTCGGTCGTAGAAATAGGATCCAACGGTTTGAACGTTTTCCGCGCATTCAGCGTTTCCAGTTTTGTGTAATCTTCGGCGAATCATTCCCTTTGTGACCTAGCAGGATCGCTGATTGCAGGCTTGGGATCAAGATTCGAAAGGTGGTGTTCTTGTTCTGTTCGATCGTGTTAATTTTCTCTTTCATGACGGAAAGGTCATGTGAACCGAAGCGATTGTAGATAGAAAAGTTTCCTGACTTCGAGGAGGTTGTGTTCCTTAGGCAATACTGGTTTAAGTACTGTCAGACCTGCTCACCGGTTGGAGGAACCTTCTAGCCTCTGAATAGTAGCAGCTACGGTCAATCTTGATCCGCTGAACTTCATTTTTCAAAATTTCCATTCTGAGGTGAACCAGCCTAGGGCTAAAAACCTCCAGTTTGTAGAGAAAACAAATTTCCATTTGATTTTTTTTTTCGTATTTACACGAGTTTGTCTTTCTACTGTGCATTGGATATTGTTTCGAGTGTTCACGGCAATCTCTTTCGATTTTTTTTAAATTTTTACTAAATTTCTTTGGGAAATTGTTGATTACTTTCACTTTCAATTTTTACGGGAAATATTTTTAAATTTCCACGGAAAACTCTTGCATTTTCCTTTAAACTTTCCACCGGTATTTCTTTCCATTTTCCACGGGAAATTCTTTCGATTTTCCGCGGAAAGATCCTTCAAATTATTGCTGTATTTTCAACGGATACGTTTTTAATGTCCACGAGAAAATCTTCAGAATTTTTAAGGGAATGTTTCTTAGATTTGCATGGAAAACTCTTGCGATTTTCCTCAGGAGATTCAGGGAACTCCAGATTTATACGAGAAAGTCTTCACAATTTATCAAATAAATGTCTTATAATTTCCAAGGACAACCCTTTCGTAATTTCACGGGAAGTTCTTCTGAATTCCCAAGGAAAGCTTCTTAAAATTTCCACGAGGAATTATTCCAAATCTCCAAAGGTAAATTTTCTGGGCTTTCCACGGAACAATTTTCCTCAACAAAAACAGATTTCAAATCTCCAAGGTCCGGTTCTTCACAGGGAATTTGTCCAAAGTTCTACAAAAATATCCTGCGAATTTCCACAACAAATTCTATTGAAATAATGCGTCCTTCTTTTACTTTCAGACAGGAATATATGATGTATGAGTTGTACAGAAAAAAAGTCATGTTTTTATGAGGCTTGTAGGAAAACAAACTCTTTGTGATTGAGAGACGCATACCACGTACCCTTAGCACCGCTCAGTCGCGATATACGCGCGTGTGTTACACGCCTAATGCTCAGTCAATGGAGCCGCTTGATGTTCGGGTTTGCCGCTCAAAAAATTTCTGCCCACGGTTAGTACGTTGTTTACTTTCTCGCTATAGACAACGAACCTCGTGCCGGGTCTATTGTCGTCCGTCCAATTGGCTTTGTGCGAGCGCGTGCGCGATATTTCAAATTCGGTAGTTTCGGCAACGGCCTTTCGTGATCTAATAAAATTGCCTGCCATCGCGTGCAGCGGGCGGAAATTGCAAGGAGGGCCCTGTTTTTCGTGAGGGCATCGTAATTGGTTATGAGTGGTTGGCTTAAGTAATTGGCCGAAGCAAAAAGTTTGATCGGATAGTGAAAACTTTCCGGGTCGCTTTTCCCCGGTATTGTGTGCATGGAGGTGGGGGAAACTTTGTAGCTCCCTAATCGATTGCGAAAGTGCTTTATAGTTGAAACCATGTTACCTGTACGAGTGAAGAATCAAAATGAGTCCTTGCTACTACCAATCAAAATGTTAAAGATTTTGGACTGCCTGGGATGGTCGTAGGACAAAAATGCAAAACTATTTCCAGTTTGTTAAAACCTTGTTCCAGAATTGCTTTAACCAGCAGCCCCCACCTGCTGGGTCTTTCGTGCGTGACGGTTCCATTCTTTCCTCGCTGCGAGTTAATGAAATACAGAGCATTTATGACTGTAGCAGACTGGTGAAAGAGTTCGAGTCCAACTATGATGCTATCAGCGTTCGCAATCACCGTGTGAGGTTTCCCAGGGTAAAAACATTGGATATCATTCCGAAGTCGAAAGATGTACTCAGCGGTGATTGGATTCTGAGGTATTCTGATTCGGAAACAAATAACTATCCATGGAGTGGGGATTCTAGCCCAAATTTTGAGCTCGTTCCATGGCGTAGATCGAACCCGAATCAGAACCTATTAACGCAAACCACATTACAATCACCTAATCGATGGAATGCTCGAAAAGATAAGAAAATTCTAGATCGGTTGCATAAAATCGAATCCAAACAGGTTAAAAAGCATCTCAAAGAGAACCTTAAATATTCCAAACGAGTCAAACGCATTAGAATCATGCTCTCTATCGAAATGCGCCAAAAGAATTACGAAGTGTTGCCGCCAAAGATTCACCCAAGGAGGTTCGAAATAAAACCTGCCACCAAAGCGAACGCCAATGGAACGAATAGTATCGTAAAACGCCACATTACGCGACTGGCTGTGATTGCCGTGGAGGAACGCCATGAGTCCCGTCGTCACCTCGGCTACTTCAGCCAGCGACGCAATGAAAATTTTAAGGAAAAAATCGCCAAAGAAGAAGCCAAACATCAAACGGTGGCGATCGACACGACGGTGGAGACGCCCAACTCGGCAGCGGTGATCAGTGCCGGCGAGGATGCCACTTCAACCATCGCCGCCGGCATCAAAGAGATCGAGAAACATGTTTTCTGCAAAAATATGAACGCCGTGAAAACGCTTAACCCAACCAAACGCATAACGCCATTTGCACCGAAGCAGATCGAAAGTGATAGGATGATAGTACAAATGTGTAGAAAATGTAGAAGTAAGAGGTAAGTCGCTGCATACCTGGCAGGCGCAATGGAAAAAGCCTATTTGGGAGAGTGCATGAATTAGAGTGGATTGCAGAATGTGGTGCATAACGCTTACCTGATCCAATACGCTACGTTCATCACTGGGCATCTTTAGATATTATGGGCTTTGGAACAGTTCACCAAAACCCATTTGATCGAAAGAACTTGTTTGAAAGTAATTTTGAGTACAGCAAATTATGGGACATTTTAGTTATTAATTCACCTCGGTTCAAAATATAGTAGATCTAGGGTGGTCTAACCGGTAGTACCGAAACCGAGAATACCGGTATTACTGGCCAATTTTGAGTACCGAAAATACCGGTATTAGAGACGTAAAATACCGGTATTTTCGGTATTTCAAATTTTGCTGTCAATATAAAAAAAATCGAATAATTTTCACCTACATATATCAGCTAAAGACTCACCGTACAGACAACACTAACAACAATTGCATATGCGCATGAATAAACCTTTGCTCAAATAAGCATTATTAATCAAGTACACGCTCCACCAAATCCGGTTATCATCGTCATTATTCATACGTGTTGCTTATTTCTCTTAGCCATCTGTTTATTTGCCAATGAATTTTTTCTTCAATGAACATTGTCGAGAATTCTCCAGTAAAATATGTGAAATTGTGTAAAAGGTACGCACCGTAAGATTTCTCTTCCGGATATCAGCGGTGAAAAATGATTTGGAGCAAAAATATTTTCGTTCTTATTAAGGAAAGAACATGTATTGGAAGCTGACCAGGACATGTTGGAGTACCATGTTTACCATGCTCAAATGGTTCTAAGAGTTGAAAGGGTCCTTTCAAAAATCCAAATTCAACATCAGTGATGATGGTCGCATCTCCAAAAGTTTGGGTACATCCGTTCTTGTTTTTTACTTGACAAAATGTATTGGTTGTCAAATTCGTCCCACTCCGAGCTTAGATACTGAATTTTTTCGCCTGTCGGGTACTTTTTTCCCCACTGTTCAATGGATGGAGCATGGGAGTTACTTTCTATCCTCAATGTGCACAGTTCGAGAGCTCCAAACTTTTCATTGGTCAAATAAAGCGCCGGCCACGTCCTATGGTCTTCGGATTTTTATTGGAATACGTGGGTAGGGTGCTATGGCTGAGGCAGCGATGCCAGATTTCTTCAACATCAATTCCGTAGATTCGCTCAAAAATTTTGGCTGTCGCTATTGGCGCTTTGATGTTGCATGAAGAAGAAGAAGCAGAAAGATGATAATCGAAAAAATCTTCACGGGAAAGCATACGAAGAAGTTTTTAAAACTCTTCTCAAAAATTCTAAAAGCAATTTTATTAAAAACGGTTTGGACTTTTCTTATACTGTGTATTAAGTGTAATATCACAAAATAAAATTCAGAATAGAAATATTGTGTTTATTATACAGTAGAAGTAAAGTCCAGTCTCGTACTGCTTACCGTTTTTAATTAAACTGCTTTTATAATTTTTGAGAAGAGATTTAAAAACTTCTTCCTATGCTTTCCCGTGGAGATCTTTTCGATTATCACCTTTCTGCTTCTTCTTCTTCTTCATGCAACATTATTTTTTTTATTTATTCAGACTAAGGCCGAAGTGGCCTGTGCAGTATATTATGTCATTTTCGTTTATTCCGAACGGTGTACACCGGCCGTGCAACATTTGCCACCGCTAATACGAACGGTTTAGGTGCAACTTTTTGACTGCCAACACATGTTTTCGGTGGTGTTGGTGATGTCGTCAATCAAATTTATCGAGTATCAAATAGCAAGTAAATATTATTAAGATTTATGCAAGGATTATATTTTTGTCTCGCTTTTAATGTTTTTTTAATATCTACTTCATATTGCACAAATTATTACACAAATTTCGTAAAAAAATTGGCAATATGAAAACGTAAAAAGTTATGCGTTTAGTTTATCGTTAATAACATATTTGAATGTAGAAAAATCTTCAAAAAAAAAAACAAAGGTCGCTTGTAGGATTTGATAAATTGTGAATGGTAGAAATTTATAAAATCTAGCCGTGGAAAAGTTACTAAATTCCAATCATATTATGTGTTTATATTTATTTGAAAACTGGTAAAATCGAAGATTGATTGAAATACCGCCATCGGGCGTGACGATGGGTTAGGAATGAGTTATTGCTGTTACTGACAACCAAGAGGTCGATAAACGAAATCGCTCAAAAAGGACTCTTATAATTAATTAGTTTTCTTGCTACTAAAAGTAGTTAGTAGTTAATTAAAAAAAAATTGACACGATGTGCTTTACTTCACTTGCTTTACTTTGGAAACTTGACATTTTTTCTTTTACTCCAATTATTTCATATCATTAGAATATATTACACAATACATTTATATTAATAGTAGAAAAATTCAGATGTTGTATGATGCACGTTTTAGATTGAAGTCCAGTCCAAGTGAAACAAAGAAAACTGTTCTTGACCGCATATATGTGCAAATTTAAATTATTTTTCGATTTCAGCATAGTTATGTAAATCGACTATTAATTTGAGATCTATTTCAAAATTTCACAGTGAAAAACTATTAGATCATGTCAATATTCGTTTGAAAAAGTTAAAATAGACTGACTAATCGATGTAGTAAATTATGAAAAGTAAACATTGAGTAGAAATAATGAATATTTTTATAACTGTTAAATTTGCCAGGAAAATATAAATATAGAAAGATTTTTCTATGAAAATTTAGCATGTTCTGTGAAATTTGATCTCCTTCCTATTTTAATGTCTACATACTTTTGTTGATTTTGATATATTTAATCGTTTATTTTAATCACTAACACTTGGAATAATTCTTAAACATTATATCAAATTGTACATTTATAGAAAGTACTTAGAAAAAGATTCTTTGCAGCTTTTGATTCTACTTAAGCAACATTGATACAAATTATTAAATATAATTTCAATGAGGCATAGATATCAGCACATATTAAAATAAAAACAAAGCTACCCGAAAGACATAATAAGAAACCTAATAGGAAACTTATGACAGCTCCGCATCGCACAAGTATTGGTGCCACGCGATGCCTACCCGCTACACTCGCTTCGGGCAGGGTGTAGATTTTTCTGCAACGGTGGCAAAATGGTGCAAGAATGGAACTGCACCGTTTTTAAAAATGAACGATTCCAGTGCAAGTTTGCCTACAGTGGTGCAAGCGGTGCGAATAAACGAAAACGACATAAGAGTCTTCTCCATTCGGCTCGGTACATGGCTACACGTCGCCAGCCATGCAGTCTACGGAGTGTCCGCAAGCCATCTACCACCTGATCGATCCACCTTGCCCGCTGCTAGATGGTAGATGGTAGATAGCACTCTCCTTTCGAAAACTCCAAGTGCGCGTTGGTCCTCCACGAGCATCGTCCAGGTCTCGTGTCCGTAGAGAACTACCGGTCTAATGAGCGTTTTGTAGATTGTCAGTTTGGTACGGCGGCGAACTCTATTCGACCGTCGAACTCTATGCGCCTCCGAATTTCTCTGCTGGTATCGTTATCGGTGGTCACCAGTGAGCCCAAGTACACGAATTCTTCAACCACCTCGATTTCGTCACCACCGATAGAAACTCGTGGTGGGTGGCTTACATTGACCTCTATTGAGCCTCTTCATATCATGTATTCGTCTTCGACGTGTTGATGACTAGTCCAATCCATTTGGCTTCGCTTTTCAGTCTGATGTAGGCTTCCTCCATCCACTCAAAGTTACGTGCCATGATATCAATGTCGTCGGCGAAACCAAATAACTGGACGGACTTCGTGAAAATCGTACCACTCATGTCAATCCCTGCCCTTCATATTACTCCCTCCAAAGCGATGTTGAATAGCAGACACGAAAGACCATCACCTTGCCGTAACCCTATACGCGTTTCGAAGGAACTCGAGAATGCCCCTGAAACTCTAACTACGCACATCACCCGATCCATCGTCGCCTTGATCAACCGTATCAGTTTATCCGGAAATCCGTTTTCGTGCATTAGCTGCCATAGCTGGTCCCGAACGTTGTATTCGCGGCATTTCTGCAATATCTGACGTATGGCGAACACCTGGTCGGTGGCGTTTACCCATAAATCCCGCCTGGTACTGCCCCACGAGCTCTCTTGCAATTGGTGTTAGTCGGCGGCATAAAATTTGGGAGAGTACCTTGTAGGCGGCGTTCAGCAACGTGATTGCGCGGTAGTTGCTACAATCCAGCTTATCGCCCTTTTTGTAGATGGGACACACGACACCTTCCATCCACTGCTGCGGCAGAACCTCATCCTCCCAAACCTTGGTAATCACCCAGTGCAGCGCTCTAGCCAGTGCTTCACCACCGTGTTTAAATAGCTCTCCTGGTAGTTGGTCAACTCCAGGGGCTTTGTTGTTTTTCAGCCGGCCGATCTCCTCCTGGATTTCCTGGAGATTCGGAGCCGGAAGTCGCATGTCTTGCGCGCGTGCTCCTAGGTTTACTACCATACCGCCACCGTTGTCTGCCATATCGCCATTCAGGTGCTCTTCGTAGTGCTGCCACCACCTTTGGATCACCTTACGCTCGTTTGTAAAAAGGCTCCCGTTACTCCTTACACATATCGGACTGTGGCACGTGCCCCTTACGTGAACGGTATAAATTCACATAAAACTTTCGTGCGTTATTAGCGCGGTACAGTTGCTCCGCCGATCTTCCTGCTGATCCTCCGAAAAATCGAGTTTTGTCTGCTCCGCGCCCATTTGTATTGTGCCTCGTTCGCCCTCGTGCGGTGTTGCAGCAATCTCGCCCATACTGCATTCTTCTCCTCAACTAACTGCTCACATTAGCCGTCATACCAGTCGTTTCTCTGATCCGGGGGCACCGTACCTAGTCCAGCGCTTGCGGTGCTTCCAATGGCAGATCGAATATCTCTCCAGCCATCTTCAAGAGACGCTGCGCCTAGCTGTTCTTCCGTTGGGAGTGCCACTTCCAGCTGCTGCGCGTAATCTTGGGCTAGTCTACCGTCTTGTAGCCGCCCAATGTTTAGCCGCGGCGGACGACTCCGACGCGTGTTATACACCGTCGAGAGTTTTGAGCGCAGATATACTGCAACGAGGTAGTGGTCGGATTCAATATTCGCACTGCGGTAAGTGCGTACGTTCGTTATGTCGGAGAAGAATTTACCGTCGATTAGAACGTGGTCGATTTGGTTTTCCGTTACTTGATTAGGTGATTTCCATGTGGCCTTGTGGATATTCTTGCGGGGGAACAAAGTGCTGCGGATTACCTTTCCGCGGGAGGTTGCAAAGTTTATGCATCGTTGGCCGTTGTCGTTCGATACGGTATGCAGACTATCCGGTCCGATACAAAAGATCTAATAATTGGTCGCAGTGGCACACCCGAACAGGAAAAAAAATCCGGTCCTATGACCGGTCTATACATTTCCTCCCTTCCTACCTGAGCGTTCATGTCACCGAAGACGATTTTGACGTCCCGCAGTGGACCTCCTTCGTATGTCTGCTCCAGTTGGGCATAGAACGCTTCTTTCTTGTTGTCGGGTCTCCCGGCAGTGCAAGTTGATAATGCTATAGTTGAAGAATCGGCCTTTTTTAGAAGGTAGCCGCTCGATGCCCGCTTTTCCACACTTTCTATCCTGTACAGCCGATTTCCGATTTGCAGTTCCATGTTTCCAATCGTGATCCTTTATTCGTAGCCTAGGTCGTTGCCGATTATATCGAGTCGTATTATCGTCTATGTCGTTCGTAATAGTTGTTTTTAAAGGCGGCTTATTGGGCCTGCGCAATCCTCCTGTCTCGTCGGAGGGCCGTCGTGTCAGGGCTGTTTATCGTCCCACCTAACACCAGGACTTGGGCTTGTGCGCTTTGAGCGGCACACGGTCGGTTTGGCGGAGCCTCCTTGCGGATACATGCAGCTTTTTATAGAAGTTTAACAGGGCCCACAGTCAAACCCCACCACATCCTGGGCATGTACCACAATTCGCAGATGGCCTGGGGGAGGATCGTCAAACCCTTGGACATGGTCCCTGCTGCCCACAAATTCAATTTTGTCAATGATTAACGATTATGAATAATGAAAAAAACCATTGGAGTATGATTGACGATTACCGATCGGGATCAAATGTTGACGCACTATGATTAAAGGTTAACGATCGATATGATTAATGATAATGAAAATATTGAATGATCATGATTTGCATAGTTATCAATAAATAAGTAGCCTTGGTTCAAAATTGGGTTATTAAAAAGTGTAAAAATTATATGATGATTATTAAAGATTAATGAATAAAAGCGAAGTATGCAATGATTGAAATTGATGAATTATTAATAAACTCAAAACAATTATGAATATGATTAGTGATAAACGATTAAATGTAAAAATAATGATAATAATGTAAAATAATGAATAATGAGTAAATAAACCATGGTTTATCATGTTAACATGTTGTTATCATGATTTATTCTATGATTCATCACTAATGCTCTGATATACTCCTGTACCCCTTGGCCGACTTCAGCCAAATTTGGAACACACATTCTTCATATTAAGGAAACGACGACAGTGGATTAAAGATGGAGAAGGGGAGGGTGTGAAGGAGTGATATTGTGGGAGTGATATCACATCCCGAGTAGACGGAAATAGCTCAATAATATCAAATGTTGATAAGATAGCAAAACGAGATATGGACATGATTGATATAAGAGATAAAAATCAGGCGACAATATCAATATTTTGCACTAAAATATTATGAGGATATCAAGATATGTTATTTGTAATAAGTGATCGATATCAAGTGCCATTAGTTTGTTCTTATCCATAGCATATCTTGATACTTAAATGATATTTCGGTGCAAATTTTTGTTATTGTGGCCTGTTCTTTTATCTCTTATATCAATCAAGTCCATATCATGTTTTGTTATTCTGTTCATAGCTTCTGCCCGGGATCTAATTCAAATCCAATTCAAATCCAAAACTAATCCAAATAAAATCTAAATCCAATCCAAATTTAATCCAAATCAAATTCAAATTCAAATCTAATGCAATTACAATCCAAATCCAATCCAAATTCAATACAAATCAAATTGAAATCTAATTCAAATCCAATTCAATTCAAAATCTAATTCAAATCCTATCCAAATCCAATCCAAAGTCAATCCAAGTTCAATCCAAATCATATCCAAACCTAATCCAATCCAAATTCAAGTCTTCTATGATTCCATTTGAGATTCAATCCCAATTCAAATGCAATTTCAATCAAAATCTATTTATTTATTTATTTCCTATTTTTCCTAAATAAATAAATAGGAAATAGGAAAATCTAATTCAATTCCATTTCAAATCCAAATCAAATTCAAACCTAATTTAAATCCAATTCCAAGTCCAAATCAAATTCAAATCTAATTTAAATCCAATTCCAATCCAAATCTAATTAAAATTAAATCCAAATTCAATCCAAATCCAAAACAATTCCCATTCAAATGAAATCTACATCTAACTCATATTCAGATCCAATCCTAATCAAATTCAAATACAATTCAAATCCAATCTAAATAAAATCCAAATCTAATTCAAATCAAATAGAAAAAAATAACTTTGGCAATTTATTATGATTTGTTCAATCTAACACGAAATCATTTTTATCTAATTCCAAAAAATCAATGTATTTGAAACCTGGTGGGTCGCAAGCAATATGGGATTTTGCTATGCGGGTCGCATCTCCAAAAGTTTGGGTACCTCCGCTCTAAAGGTTTTTTTTTTCGAGAAAATGTAATGGTTGTCAAATTCGTCCCACTCCGAGCTTAGATGCTGAATTCTTTCGCTTTTCGGGTTCTTTTTTCCCACTGTTCAATGGATGGAGCATGGGAGTTACTTTCTATCCTCAATGTGCACAGTCCGAGAGCTCTAAACTTTTCATTGGTCAAATAAAGCGCCGGCCACGTTCTTTGGCCGTTGGAAATGATAATGCAGTCGCTCGCCCACTGCAAGCCAAGTATAGCTCTGCACTTGGCACGAGTTCATGCGGAATTTTTACTGGAATACGTGGGTAGGGTGCTATGGCTGAGGCAGCGATGCCAGATTGCTTCAACATCCCAGAGTTTCTTCAGAAAACCCTCGAAAATAATCTTGAAATAATCATTCTGATGTTATTTCGTAAATTTATCCAGAAATTCTTTGAAAATTCTTCTAAACATTTTTCTGTAAATACTTTACACAATTCTATGGGACAAACCTCCAGGAATTTATTCGGTAAGTCATCCAAAACATTCTTCAGGCATACCTTCATTTTTTTTGGAATTCTATCAGAAATCCTCTAAATATTCCATCAAAATCTATTCAAGGAATTCATTTTTAAATTCCAACAGGACTTCCTTTAGAAAATCCTTCGCAAATAAATTCAGAAACTTCTTCGGAACCTCCTAAAGGAGTTGCTTTCGAATTCCACTAACTTCCCACAAATTCCTTCGGAAATTTCTATAACTTCTGGAGAAATTTACTTCGAACTTTTCCGAAGGTACTCCTTGAAAAATGTGCAATTACCGGCGGACTTTTTGAAAAAATCTTGGAACTCCTGGAGGAGCTCCCGAAAGTATTTTTGAAGGAATTTACAAATGAATTATTGAAGGATTTTCCGAATTATAACTTGAGTGGATTTTCGAAAAGTATTTCCAAAGGAAATTCTGAGAGAATTGCTAAAGGAATTTCCGAAGGAAATAAATAATTCCTAAAATAATTCTTTAGGGAACTTTAGGATGAATCCCTGAAGAGTTTTTTGAAGGAATTTACATTGAACAGTCAAATGGGAATTTCCTCCAGGATTTATAAAAATTGGCGAAAAATCAGAACAATTTTGGCGTAAGCAAACAAATTTGAGGAAAAAATATTCAGTTTAGTGGGTCGCGTTCACCATTGTGTCCCAGTTGAACTCCGCCAGTATAATTTTTTTTAAGGAATTGTATATATGTAATAAAATGTTTAATAAATGTTTGTGTTATGACTTGTGCAGTCAACAATCCAGACGAATGGGTTTGCTTGAACCTTGAAATTAATTACGTTTATGGTAGCGTACTCTAATTATCCCTCTCTATGTTGAAAAGGTTCCGGTGGTTCAATATAATGGAGCCGGGTTATTGGGAAACTATACGGTTCGAAGGATCAAATGTTGGGTAGCCGGCTTACCTTCGCTGACTTCCAACTCCACCTTCCTTTACTGACTTCCAACTGGTCGAAGGTGGCTCCTGAATTCCACAAAGATTGCACAATGCACGCACGGCTGTTCAAACTTATCTTCAGGATTCTAACACAAGAGAAAGAGTGTTATTCAAGAATTTAAATAAGATGTTCGATTTCACTGAATGAATTAGTTATTTGCAACAAGCTTCATGGATCATACACAAGAATTATTTTCAATGTTATTATTTTCTGGATTTTAGGCAGAGGTAATCTCTGTCAATGATCGACCAGAAAATTCAATATTGCTTTCATCATCTACGGCATCAGCGTGGAAATTGATCTCTCTTCAACTCTTCAACAATATTTGTAACGGTCTTTCCTTCTAAATAGAAACCCATACCTATATCAGGAACTTATATATTGTTTACTCAACTTGATCTAAATTGAAACTAAAAGTGTGCTAGTAAAAAAATCCGTAGATTTCCGCAGTAATTTTCAAATTTCCGTAGTTTTTATCTACGGATCCGTATATCCGTAGAAATCACTCAATTCCGTAGATCTGGCATCGCTGGGCTGAGGTTCGTTTTTGTTAACGGGTTGTAAAAAGATAGTTCGGATTAATTAGGTTTTTTTTTGTGAAAACGTCTACACCAAGATTTTTTTTATGTACAGGTTATCCGACTTCGTCAGTAGATGGGAATAACCAGCGCGGCGGGGTCTACACATCCACAAGTTGTATTGAAATCTGAGAGGGTGCTGCAAGCTCTGAATACGATTTAGCGCAAAATGCATCTATAATCAATACTGTTTGAAAAGAAAATTGTAAACACATTTTCATATATAGAAATAAATCAATTAGTAACAAATTCGAGAGTTGAAATTAAAAATGAGTAGGGTTATGTACAAGACATGACCGCCCAACGTTAACTTAACAGTTTGGTGCATTGAGAAATGTTGTGCCATCATGCTTGAATATTTTAAGATAATTAATTTGATTGCTTATGTCACTTACGGCATCCATTTTTCCCGGGAAACGGGAAATGAAATAATAATTTTCCGAGATTTCCCGGGATCCCGGGAAATAAAAAAAAAATCTCGAAACTAATTCAAAATTATAGTTTAAATTTTGTCGTAAAATATGATTTTGAAAATATACATTCGACATCAGGGATGCTTGCTATTTTGTCCTCAAATGATGAAAGAGTTGTTGAAAGTCTGAGAAAGTTTTTGTTCAGTTCGAAAAGCTTCTTCTACAAAACGTTCTTCAAGTATTAGCATCTGCTCTGGCTCGAGAGCAAGATCTGCAGTGTCGTGATGAGCTCCGCTATGTGCTACTTTTCCATATATTTTTTAAAATCTTTTTCAGGTTGTATCCACATTTTTTTTGTTTTTGGACAACAACGGCTTCGAGAGATTCTCTTCTATTATCGCCAAAATATTCTTAACTTATACTCGACGACTTTTTTTGTGCAGGTTTTTTAATCTTCAGGTCAACTTTGAAGGATAAACCATTTTTATTAATGTACGTCCACTTGAACACATTTTGTAATTAAAGCATATGAATGAAATATTTGAAATGACAATTCTTCCATTCGAAATAAAAAAGAGCTTTCAGGCAAGTGCTTGATTGTCGTACTTTAATGATCCTGGCTTTAACATTTTTTTCAGACAAACTATGCTTGAAATGTGGAACAGCACCTAAAAATGAAATGAAATGTTTCAGAAATATCTCAAAATACAAACGAGTCTTCGGAATACGAGTCTGTTCGGGAATTGAATCCAAAAGGACTGAAGGTCTTAAAAAACCTTTGACAATAATAGGATTAACCTGCCAAAGCAGTCACTGCTATTGCCTGAATATCTGCGAACATTGGAAGCTCTGCTGTTTCACCACAGACACTCAATTTTTAATTCGACTTCACAACGCTTACCGACCTTTGAACCTACTGAATAAACGAACGATAGATACAAACTGGTTCATTGTCTCGTCTCTCTTCAACACGTGTTAGAATGCACTGTATGATTCTGTAGCATTTTCAGTTATAACTTAAATTCTTAAACTTCAAAAGTTGAATAAATAGTAAGATGATGCTTATAAAAAAATGAAATTGATACCCCAAAATCCGTTATCATCAAATTTAAAAAATAAGACAATTATTACAAAATATTTTAGTATATTCATTTCCCGGGAAATTCGGGAAACTGATACACAAATCCCGGGAATCGGGAATCCCGGGAAATATTATTTCCCGGGAATGGGAGCCTTAATGTCACTGTTTGCGAACAAAACTGGCGTTACTCAAAATATGAAAATGATTGAATACAACAATTGAAAATTTTCACTTGACCAAACCTAAATTTATTCCCCAATGGTGATGATGCATTTCTCGATTTCATCTGGCGATCAAATGCTTATTTTAATGCTTAAAAGCGCTTCATGTATCAATAATCAAAAGTTTCAATAAAATAAGCAAATTGGTGGAGGGTTTCTGAGTTGAGTCTGAATTTCATATAAATATATGAAAGGCGTCGAAAGGAGATATTAGCGTTCAAAATCTTACATATGTATTTTGTGACGGTCCTAATTTTGAAATTCCCGAGTATCCTGTATCCGAGTCTTCCCCTTAGACGTAGTTTACGTCAAAAGTAGGACATCAACGATGAAGGTTCTCACATCTTGATGGTGATCACGGCAGCCCGTATAGCCAACCCAAGCAGCACACTTGTCATAAACGAGTTGCTGTCACTTATGTACGACCAAATCCAGTCATATATGAGTTGTTGCAACCAAATCGGTTTAAATTATGCTACTCGGGAATAAACATTACTTTAAACTGAAACTCACAGAACTTTATGTCGTCAGTATAATGTTATTCCCTGATTCTAATAAATTCTAAAATTATTCTCTTTACTGGGCCATCCTAACCATTGCTTTCTTTTTCCTTCTTCCTACAGGGTAACAGTGGGGTGCTCAGGGTATAACGAGTCCAGATACTTGTCACATCTGGACTCGTCCCATGCACAGATGATGCCACCGATGGAACGGCCGGCGGGTGGGGCGCTAGCGCTCCACTACGCGGCCGCCCGCGGTTGCCTCGACTGTGTACGACTTCTGGTGGAAGCGGCGCCCGATATCAGGTAAGTTGAAAAATGGTTTCACTATCGATACCACCGTATATTGGTACACATCTAGCTAATGTTTATCTATCTCATGGGAATATTGACTCGCATATGACTTACGCTTTTGCTAGCTCCAATCCCCAACAATGACCGTCGGATAATTTCACCAAAAAGCAACAGACCTGGTTCGTTCGTCCAAAGTCAACAAGCATTTCGTGTTACAAATTTTTGCATGACCGTTTTTCACTGGTTTTACCCATTCGTGCAGTTCAAAGCGCTGTTGGCTGGTTAAGGATCGTGTAAAAAATGTGTTGAGTAAATAGTCGTACAAGTTAGAAATCAGAAAGGCTATCCAATATATGGGCCGTGAATATGCATTGAACGCCTAGAGTCAATATCCATAAAACTCAATCAATCGATGAACGATAAATCAACTTCAGTGGCCTCCGGTAATTATGTTGTCTAGAGCACCTGACAGCTTCATCATTTTCTCCGGTATTAAGCGACCGAGATATGTGAGTTACATAATTATAAAAAAATGTTAGATAATTTATTCGCAACCAGATAATTCTTTATGCGATTTTATAGCAGTAAATTTTAACTTTATCCGAGTTAAAGAAGTTAAACTTCAAATAATCATTGTCATATCGGATTCTACCTTATCCTTATCTTATTATATACGATCATTATTTGGTCGGGGTTCAGCCAAACCGCACCAAGCGGCTTTTTGACTGATTTATAATATTTTGTTCGCACAAGAAACACGGGAATCATTTCATATCAACTCATACGTATATTTGATGTATGATATCCTCAGTTATGAGGTTATTATTATTATTATTGTTTATTGAAATCATGTAACTTAAGACATTTATCTTTTTTAACGTTACAATGTGGTATTAAACGCTGAATTCATTGCCGTATTCCTAAAACTACCTGTTCTCTTTAGGTGAAAATACCCGTCTACTGCAAGCTACGTAGGAGTTCTCTCTTGAAGTTTCCATTAGAATTATTCAATTTAATAAAGTTGGGTAAACTGTTCCAGTAAACAACGCCTCTGACGAAAAAGGATTGACTATAGTACGCAGAGTTATGCTGTGGTACTCTAAAACTTTTTGTACGGGTTCCTCTCAAGGGTATGAGCTTGTCAAAAAGATATACTGGAGATGAATTTTTTATTATTCTGAATAGATGCACGCATGATCTATATTTGTAGAAATTTATGAAAGAACATCCAATCAGATTATTTTGTAAGTGTGAGACATGTGAATAACGAGATAAACTATATACATAGCGTACGCAAGCATTTAAGGCAAGTCTAAGCTTATCCATTGAACCAACCAACGCATTAGTGTAAATGAAGTCTCCGTAGATGAAGTGAGGAAAAATTAATGTTTTGAAGAGTTTTAGTTTCGTCATAGAATCTAGGTGTCTTGTTGTTATGTTAAGTCTTTTTAAACATGCATATATTTTAGAGCACTGGTTATTAACATGTGCGTCCCATTCTAAATTGTTTTTAAATACAACTCCTAGATTATTAGCACGATCTACAAATTGAACCTCTACACCATCTATCATAATTTGTGGGGGTTGCAGGGGATGTCTTAGTTTGGAATCAACATTGCTTTGGTTTTTACTGGATTTATTGGTAGTAGGTTCTCTCTAGACCATTTTATGAGCTTCCTTAGATCATGGTTTACTAAATTACCAATGGCAGATAATCTTGTAGCAGAATCTGCGCAAATATAAATTTGAACATCATCAGCAAAGAAATGAAAACAACAGAAGTCCAGAAATTAGTTTATTGATCAGCTTGCTATGTACCACACGATCAAAAGCCTTAGCAAAATCGATCAGCAAAAGAATGGTGACTCCATTTTTATCGATAGATTTTGCTATGTCGTCATGTACTTTCAACAATGCCGTCTCAGTACTATGTTGATTTCTAAAGCCTGACTGTAGAGGATTAAGGTAATTCATTCGACTAATATAATCAGTAATTTGATTTTTCAGTATTTTCTCTAAAATTTTAGATAAGGTAGACAATAAACTTATTGGCCTTAGGTTCGAAATTGTATTCACATTTGCTTTTTTATTGATTGCGATGACCTTAGCACGTTTCCATTCGGTAGGGAACTTATTTGTTGTTATTATTGAATTAAAAAGGTGCTCTAATAGAGGCAAGGCATATGGAATAATAACCCTTAAAAATTTGATTGGAATGCTATCAAATCCAACAGCGTTTGACTTGATTCCGAATACGGCATTTACGATTTCGAAATCCATTACTGGACGAAAACGGAAACCACTATTATCTATTAAAACAATACTCTCTCGTTATCATTCACCGTGAAATTTGAACAGAAGTAGTCATTGATATCATTCGCAGTGTGTTCATACACTTCTGGGGAACTATCATTGGTTGATACCTCCAGGTTTTTTACATTCCTCCATAACAGCTTACAAGAGAGATACACATTCAACTTTAGCTTATCATAAGCAACTTTAGCTTCAGAAATCATTGAATTAACCTTATTCCCCAATCTTTTGAATAGTCTATCGTTTTCGAGTGTTTTACTGTTCTTCCAGTTGCGATACGCCAGATCCCTTTCAATCATTGCCTTCTCTATGTGATGATCGAACCAAGGATTTTTACGAAACTTGCGGAATCGCAAAGGGAAAAAATTAT
Source organism: Armigeres subalbatus (assembly GCF_024139115.2). Taxonomy (NCBI): domain Eukaryota; kingdom Metazoa; phylum Arthropoda; class Insecta; order Diptera; family Culicidae; genus Armigeres; species Armigeres subalbatus. The sequence goes on along the minus strand of NC_085139.1, from coordinate 178,238,131 downwards.
CATGAAGATTATTAAAACTGTTATTCAAAATACTCGTTAAAATATCCGGATCATCAACAGAAAAATAGTCACTCCAATTGATCCTAAAGAAACTTTCGTAGAGCAAAGAATCATTATAGTTGAAGTAATCTCGAGACCAATAACCTGATTCAACTTTTGAAGAGAAAATGCCAGAGAAGCAAATATGAGATCATGCTTTGAAATACCAGGCATTGATATTTGACTGAATCTTAGTACATAATCAGGAGCATCCGTCAATAACAGGTCTAGGAGTGAACAACCTGACTGATAGAAAATGTAGGTTCCGAGTTGACAACTTTATATGCAAAAGCAGCAACAACGTCATTGAAAATTAATGACTTCCTAGTTTGCTTGAGTGGATTAGTGTTGAAATCACCAATGAAGAACGTTGACGTATATCTAACTGAAAATTCTTCGAAATGGCATTTGAGCAATTCAGAGCAATCAACATCAGGTGGATTATAGTAAACAGCAAGGAGAATACGAGCAGCACCAATAAGAATTTCCAAAATCAAGTATTCTGTTCTATCAGTTACACTAATGATTGATTTTCTAACCAAGCGATAAGCCAAGCCTTTCCTTATGTAAATGCAAATACCTCCACCATGTCTGTTACGGTCATTTCTGATTAAATTGAAACCTTGGATGTTTAGCATAGAATCACTGATGGAGTTACTCGTCCAAGTTTCGGTGAAACAGGCTACATCAATCTTACTTGCGATTACCAGCTTTTTCAACTCTTCAAATTTAGTGAATCTGCGCGCACATAAACTTTGCACATTCATGTGTGCAATGTTAAGTTTGTCTTGCATTAGTACAGCGTTTACAACGGCCCTCGATATTACATTTTCATCAAAAGCATTGCTACTGGAAAGCGTAGCACTATCCATTTTCAATTAGCATAACAAAACACTTCAAGGAGACACAACCCACGGAACAAACAACAGAAAGATAACTTACATCTAAAGAGAACTTTTTACTAATTCTAATGATAACGCACATACTATTACGACTTATGATTTTGATTTGATGTAGTTGGTCGCAGCCAAACCAAGTTGAAATAGAGAAAATAGGTATAAACAATTCCAAGCACAATTTTTAGCAGTATACTACTAGCAAAGGAAACAATTGAACATTCAGCATATTAAACTTCACAATAATCGATTGTACATTATCAAATCTACTGCTAGAAATATTCAGCCTTCATCCAGCATGCAGCACATCTTCACATGACACCATCAACATCAGCAACAGCAATAGTAGCAATCGAAATAGCAGCAACTCTTCGTGTCAACATCAAATCGCCTTTGAGCACCGCGAGCAAAGCAGCAGAGCATCATTCCCGTCTTCGCATGTCCCCATCAACAACAACAGCAGCAGTAGCATTCAAAACAGCAGGAACCCATCACATCAATATCCCGAAGCCATCAACATAGTCCGCATCAGTATCGTTCGTCATTCGTCCAGCAAATCAGCATAACAACAATAACAGCAAGAATTCACATTAGCAGCAGTGTATCGATGAATCGTTTCCGTCAGCAGCAGCAACAAACTTTTAGGAAGGACTGGAATCATGGAACGTTCAGGAAAGGATTCATGGACATACTAGAATAGGAAAATTGTTATTGCAAGGATAAGGTTTTCTTTCTTTTTTTGTAACTTTCAGGAACGATGGGTATCAAAGGAAGAAGAAGGACAGGATACAAGGGATGATGGTAGGAACGAGTTATTTAGAAGGATAGGGTTTTCCTGAGGCCATCTGTTGAAGTGAATAGACCGCCGAAGCATCCTCTGATCCTATGCGTTTAACGTAAACAACACCATTTCGAGTAGTCACATTCTCGAGAAGCCCTTGTTTCTTCAATTTAATAGCCTCGGAGCGAATTTGTCTAGCATTGCTTGAGAGGTTTTCGTTTACATAGATGCGATTGCCACTCTCAAAGCCGATATCTCGAAGACACAGCGAACGTTTAAAAAGGTACTGACGATAGAACTCGTTTCTCACGTTTTGAAGGGCGAACTCACAGAGTATGAGTGGTGAGGTACCCGATGCAATAGGATTTCTAGCCATTCGACACAAATGCACCAGTGGAAGGTTGTTATCGTTGTAGCCAAATGTGAGCGAAATTTTACGGAAAATATCAGCAAGATCCTCACGATGATGGAATGGAATTCCGGACAAGATTAGGTCCTTATTTTAGACGACACGATTAGCAGCATCAACTACCAGTTCCATTTCAGTTCGCATGGTAGCAACATTTTCCTCCAGCTTGTTTATCTTTTCGACACATTCATCCCGAACAGTATTAAGTTTGTCCTCAATGTTTGAGATACGTTTCAACAAAGCCGCGTTACCGCTCTCAATTTTAGTCTCAATTCGAACAGTGGCAGTAGTGAACATCGCTTGCGTTTTAATCCAGAGATCATCTAGGTTTGCAATCTCACCAACATCGTGGTTGGTTAAATCGTCACGAGACCGTTTGGCTAGAGTCCAGTGAGAGAGGTTGTTGATCCAGATAGAGTTACGATTCCACTATTGAGGGACTTTTGTGTTAAATGTTGAACAATGGCACACGATCAAAAACAGTCTGAAGGGGCGAGGGCTTTTTGTCGAACCAAGTTATATTTCATAAAAATCGTTGACACACCACACTACACAGCGGTTTTTATAAGTCACGGTACCAAACGACTTATGTTGTAGAATTGGCGCACTTTTAGCTTCAACGGAATTGCTTTACCGATAGTAAACTAGGTTTTAACTACGAGCACTTAGAGGCTTACGTATCGTCGCACATCCCTTCAGAAGGATTTTCATTGGGGGATTGGGGGATATTCGATACGATTTGCGATCAATTACTTACGCTAAACGAAAGTTTGGGCAGAAAATGGGTGATTTTTTGTTGGCGCTTGGTGTGTTTTGGCAGAACCCCGACCATTTGTGAGACGAGTTAAATTTGTTTTAATTCCCCTCGCCTCTTTACAATAGTTTGGAAATCGTTTGGCCAAATTTATGTCAATTTAATGGAGCTTTGTGTGCTTTCAACTGATTCCAAGATTTAAGGATTTTTAAGCATAGGTCATATATGAATAATGTCACTTTTGCTCTATCTCGGGTCTCTACTTAATACAGCATACTAATACTGTGTTAGCGTACTTGTCAAAACATGGCGGTTAAGATACTGCTTTACTGTTCTCTCATCAATCTTATAGGAGTATAGGGGCTACATTATTGTACAAACCATCGACGCAAATTCATTTGACCCTTACATGAATAAGATTTGAAACCGTTGCCGAATCAGTAGTGGGTGGAGTATGTCTACTGGACATACCAATCTCCGAATCTTCAACTTGGACTTATCCAGTACTTATTTGACTTCCACCAGTGATACCTACCTGGAAAAAGCAGAGAATAGCTTCAGTTATCTCTTCCTGCCCCATACACTGGATGATGTCACAGGGCATAATGCTCCCACTAGAACCTCATTTTTTGAATTGATTATGTGTATAAATCGAGTTGATATAATCTCAAATTTTGAACATTGCATATCGCATGAGGATCTGCGTATACCTGCAGGAGACTATCAATTTACTTACTTCTAAATTATTTTACAACGACCTAACAGGAGTTCTGCAAATTTCAAACCACATCCTTCCTATATTCGGTTGTGTATTGAAGCAGTGACTGCCGAGTTATTTTTGTTCTCACATGTGGTATAGTTATTTACTTATCTTTATTATGACTATATTGAATATTGAATTTAGTATATTCACTTTCGCTTTTTCACGCAGATGGTCCTCATCGGTGGGTTTTTCGATTTAAATGGCTCTTTTTGTGCCATTAATTGTCGGTCACGTCAGCGTTGGTAAACGTCAAGTTTAAAAAGAAAAGTGCATGATACCTCAGTGCCCACCCAATTTTGAGGTGCCTGTGGAGCCTGCGTGTCGCAGCAAAAAGTAGCGATGCCCAACAATATGGCCAATTAATATAATTATCAGCAAGCCAACGGCGGATACTCCCCCATTGGTACTTATCGGTACTCCATAACGGTCGTTCGGGTGGAAAATGAAATGAAAAGTGCATGCACTGGCAAAACCGCATTGTTTTTTGCCGTAAACTGTGCCTCACCCACCTCATCAAGTAGGCAATCAACTTACCTGCTGTGTGGAGGAAGCCAGGAAGTAAAAGATCAAACTCGATCATGTGAGCCCCATTTCTATAGGGTAACGACAAACCAAACAAAAAGATCGAGAAACGAAGCACTACGCGTGGGCGTTGAAGATGCCCGAATAGTTTTATGGGAAGCCTCGATGCATTTTCCGTACGAGTAGACAGTTTACTGCCAATTGAATCGTAATCATACATGCGGCTTTATTTATTCATTATCATTCTGCTGGGTGAGTGATGCAGTCTGCAGTTCCTGAATGTGCAAGCAAGTGGAATAGTTACGTATATGTATTCATTATTACCGTCATGGTTATTGAATTGAATTAAGATAATCTCCCAACATTTATTGATTTAGCGATTATCTGATTGTAATACAATTGAAAAAAAAATGCATTGTATGTTTTCGTTAAGCAAAAATGTGTGATCAAAGAAAACTACCATGAGATTCATGTACGATCAGATTGGCTGAATTGATGTGCTCGAAACAACCGTTAACACCGGAGAACGCAAATGAAGTTCAGTTCAGATGCTGATATTGGAAACAAGTTCAACAGTGCAAGGCAAACCACATCAAAACATGGAAGGTGAGAAAAATGCCAAAAAATCGAGAAAATGGAATGTTTTGCGGTGGTAAATTACCAGGTAGCTGATCGTATGAGCGTTCGTCAAATAGTGCCGTGGCGTATCTATTGCAAAGAAGACGAACGAAACATCGTGCAACAACGTGAGGAATCACTCGGCGAGACAAGTCATGAGCAATTCATCTATTAATGCGTTTGTCTTATTTGCATATTTGTTTATCATGGATTTTTTTTTTCAATGCCGTCGTGCGGGGCTTCTTTTGACTCCGGGGGCTACTTTGGATTTTTGATTTTTTGAAAAAATTAAACGGGAAAACTACCAAATTTAAAACAGAAAGTTGTCATCCAACTATCAACAAGACACCCGATAAGTGATAATGACAATTTAATAGTAACTTTCGTTATAATTCTAGTTTTAAAATGTCCAAAGTAGCCCCTGATTTGTTAAAAGAAGCCCCGCACGACGGTATACTAAACAGAACTTTGGTAAAATTAGTTTTTTTTTACAATTACGTATGTCGTTTTATATTCATCAATTTTATTCATATAAGTGATACGTATGGGGGATCAAAAACAGGACAGGTGTCGCCTGTTTAATTATTACCATTGATTTACACTTTTGTTTTTTTCTTCTTCCTAAAGATGTCGTTTAACAAGTCAATGTGAAAAGAGTGAAGTGATTAATGATAATTAATTAATGAGAAACAGAATATGAGATGTGAGAAAAGAGAAGCGAAATGTGAGAAGAAGAAATTAGAAGTAAAAATGAATCGTTCACTTCACACTGCGAACAGTGAGAAGTAAGAAGAGAGAAATGAAGCTTGAGAAGTGAGACGGATCACTACTTATTTCTCACTTCTGAATCTCATTGTGAAATGGGCGAAGTGAGAAGTGAGAAATGAGGAGTAAGAAATAAGAAGTCAGAAATAAGAAGTTAGGAATGATAAATGGGAAGTGAGATATTTCAAATCCATTTCCCACTTTCTACTTCCTACTTCCTCCTACTTCCCACTTGTAATTCTCTCTGCTCACAGTGAGAACTGAGAAATTAGGAAGGAAAGCGAAATATAACGAGGAAGAAATAGAAAGTGGGATGTGGAACGATCCACTTCTGACTTCTTCTTATTTCTCATTTTATACACTTCTCACTTCTCAGAAATAAAAAATGAGAGACGTCTCACTTTACACTTACGTTTTGAACTCCTCATTTTACACTCCATTCTTCCCACAGCGAAAAGTAAATACGTTTCACTTTTTTTTCTCACTTCAAGATTTACAGTTTATCACTTTAAACTTTTCACATTCACTATGTTCGACCTTTTTGACCATTTCGACCAAACAGCATCTGCGGCTGAATGACTGACTTATTCGGCCAAACGACTTTTTTTTTGGCCAGATTACTTGTTAGGCCGAACGACAGGCAAAGCGAAAAATAACGAGGAAGGAATAACCGAGAAGTAAGACGTTCCACTTCTTATTTATAATTTCTCACGTGGAGACGTCTCATTTCTCAAGGATCCGTACTTATAATTTCTCAAATCTTACTATTCACTATAATAAGTCAGAAATGAAAAATGAAAGACGTCTCACTTCATACACGACGAGTACACACCTTTTAAAAACACTACTTCCGGTGTTATGAGGTCCAAATACAAATTTCATGAAAGTAACAATAATAATCAATAATAAACAGTCCCTCTTGAAACTTTCTTCTGATGTCGAACGATTCATTTCGGATGGTAGCATATTCTAGCTCGCCACACCACTACTGTCTACTTAGGAGTTGCGATTGTGAAAGTTCACAGTACAATACAGTTGGAGATCGAGTTTCTAAGATCCTAAGTAATGATACACAGGAACGATGAGCATACAGTCTTGAAGTAAACAATACACCAGATTTGCCTGCGGATGGGTTGTGGAGTTGTCGCGGCTAAGCCCGTATACATAGCGTACACAGAAGTTGTGGGCAGATTGTAGGCGTCTCATGTCAGCAGCACTGGGAGCAACGTGGAGAACGTTACCGGACAAGAAATGTGGTAGAACCTACGTCTTGAAAAGTTTGAGCTAAGTTGCAACAGACACCACGCCAGCCAGCAGCTAAGACGAGACCTGCAAACACGCTGCTTCTTTTTGCTTGTTTTGACTCGTGTTCTTCTTTTCATCACAGATGACCATGGTGCACTGTTTCATCTGAATCTGAGTGCTTTGAAGACTTATAGCACGCAAATGCGGTTAAAGGTTTTCCCTTTTCCCGTTCCGTTCCCGACTCCGAAAACAGACGGTTTAAGCGCCACCTCTGATGAGAACCATCTGTCGAGATTTGTTTGCCCTGCATGAACCCAACTCAGGGCGGGTTTTGTGTATAAGATTCCAAATAGCGATTGAGGGGACGCCACAGCTTGACGTCGCACATGTAGGGTGTCCCAGAAAGTATAAGCGCGATTAAAAAATAACATTACGACTTTGTTTTTAGAAATAATTGACTATTCTTTCGCTAATCGTACGCCAAGGAGTGGGATTTTGATCAGATGGTATCCATAAGCTTTTGCACGGACCGTTTGTCAACAATTTGGACTTCATTTTCAATCAGGTCAGGTCACACACGATTGCAAAAATACCCTTAAGTGCGTCGCGTCGTCTGCAAACAGCTAGATAAAGGACCAGGAAGATCATTGATAGAACAAGAGAACAGCAGTGATTCCTGTGGAATGACAGAAGATATTGCAGCACGTCTCGATGGTCGGTTATTACAAAAGACGGTTTGCTTTCTACGCGTTAGGCAAGATTCCACCAAATCAGCTGCTTCGATTGGCCAATGGACACCTTATCGAAGACACCAATGATTGTCTTTCTGATTTTTTGAAATGCCGAAGGCCACTAGGCCGAAAATAGTTTGGCTGAATATACCATTTGGCCAAACAGGTCATTAAGCCGAAAGTCATTTGGCCGAACAGGTCATTCGACCGAACATCTCTTTTGGCCGAACAGGTTATGTGGCCGAATAAGTTAGTTGGTTGAATAGGTCATTTGGCCGAATACGTCATTTGACGTCTGACTTCTCAATCATCATTTCTCACTTTTCACTGCGAAAAGAGACATACTTTGCTCTTCCCACTTTCCAGTGAAAAGTGATAAGTGAGTAATGAGGAATTACATCTCACTTCTCACTCCTCATTTCTCACTTCTCACTATAAAAAATGAGTAAGGCAATATAATAAGTAAGGCGTATCACTTCCCACTTCACACAAATCATTTCTTACTTCTCACTGTAAAAAGTGGGAAGAGCGAAGTAAGAAGGGAGACGCCTATCTTCTCACTCATCATTTATAACTTCTTTCTCACTTTTGCAATGAGAAGGGAGAAATGATGATTTAAAGTGAGACGTCAAATGACCTATTCGATCGTATGACCCGTTCGGCCAAATGACTTTCAACCAGATAGGTTTAGGCCTAATGGTTTGTTCGGCATAGTGGCATTCGGCTAAATATAAAAATATACCTATAACAGTTTCAATTCAATGTCGCTTTTTAAATATTACCTGACCAGTTAGTCATAACAAAATAATATCAGAATTATATCAATATGTAGCATATACAGGGTTTGTAGAAATCGTTCTCATTAGATAACGAACAACGATAAAAGAGAGGCAAAATTTGTTTCGAATTACTACAAGTTTTTCAAACTTGTATACAACTGCAAAAAAACATAATTGGATAGGCAGCCTCCACCGAGAAGTGGTGATAACACACTATTTTTTTTTTAATTTCTTTCTTTATTTGATAGGCACTCTGTGTTTCTTAGCTGCGCTACTGTGTCGTGATCTACTATGGTATTCTGCTGTAAAGAATCCGCACATGATCTTTTTTTAAACATTCGTTATTATTATCATTGCCTGGTCCATCTGATCGTCAGTCCTTTGTGTCCACTTGTCCATATCGTGAGTAAAAATGCTCGTTGCATTGTTCAATTGACATTTATCTGGAATGCCTCCGAGAAGGATAATTTGCCAAACGTTATCGGGCAGCCGTGTCGGTAAGACTCGCTCCCCTAAATGGCACCGCTTCGGTTGCACCTCCGGCGACTAATAATGGCTTGGTGGAGGGGCTGAGAATCGGACCCATAACCGTTCGCTTAAGGCGAACGCAGCGATGCCAGATTTCTTCAACATCAGTTCCGTAGATTCGCTCAAAAATTGTGGCTGACCCGATTTCGGCACTCCTCCACAATCCTAGTATACAGAACATTGCACGACTGATTTCTAACTTTTCTCAATGCATAGAAATTAGATAACAACAAGTCCACTAACCGTCAAAATTTATAGTTACTGGTGTTTATTTTTTTATTTATTTATTTATTTATAATATTTAAAATCCAACTGACAGATGAATGAATAAAACAATGACAATGACAATGAATAAAACTTAACCTAAATGAAAAAGATCAGCGGTGCGGAAAAGATTGAGCATCCGTTGATGAAACACGTCCAAGAAAACATGAAAATCAAATAGGTTGAAAAACTTATTTAGTTGGTGGCTAATTTAACGAATGGGCTCGTGTAGAGCATAGCTTCGTGAGTTAAGGTACAAAAAATCGCGTTGCTGGAGTGGCCTCTCAGGAGCGTACAAATTTAGCTGAGTTAGCAGAGCAGGACAGTCGATATCTCCCGTAAGTAGCTTCCCTGCAAAAGCGGCTTGAGCAATTGACCGGCTCACCTCAAGCGGTTCTATTTGCAGATTCGACTCCAAAATTGATCGTACCAGCGAACAGTAGAGGGCTTTGAGACAAAATGGATCTTGTTAAACCTTACTTTCATGAAAACCTAAAAAGAAATTGATTTAGGGCATAATGCCCTATACACACACTTCCACACTCGCCGTAATGGCAGTTGCTATACATATTGTTGACAGTAACTGTTTCCAACGCAAGAATCAGTTTAATATTATGGACTTCTTATTTTTCAAAACATTTCAAAATTATTGAGCTGCAGCACTGGCGGTGCCATAGTTGTGGTTATAATGTGGTTATAATATGTTGGTTTACCAACAATTTTGACGTAATTAGTTCATTCATAATTTGGCGTCAGCAGTAAGAGCTATAAGGTCAGAGCTAATCCAGTACAAAAGTAAAACAAAATCCTATTTTTACACTGAAATTAAGATGGCAAACGGAGAAAACCCTCAAAATATCGAGATTACAATCCATCCATTACCAAACTTCTATTCAATCCAGGAGTTCCTCCAGAAATTCCTCGAAAAATCTTGAAATAATCATCCTGGTGTTATTTCATGAATTTATCCAAAAATTCTTTGGAAAGTCTTCTTTTTCTGTAAAAACTTTAAACAATTCTATGGGAAAAACCTCCAGGAATTAATTCGGTAAGTCATTCAACACTTTCTTCAGGCACACCTTATTTTTGTTTTGGAATTCCTTCAGAAATCCTCTAGATATTCCATCAAAAACTATTCCTGGAATTAATTTTAAATTCTAACAGAACTTCCTTTGGAAATTCCTTCGCAAACGAATTCATACATTTTTCCTTCGGAAATTTCTATAGGGCAACCTCAGTAAGTTCTGTAAAGAATTCTTTCGAAAATTTGTTCAGAGATTCTTCGAAGGATTATTAAGGGAATTCCTCCAAAAAATCCTTCAGTAATATTTTCAGAAATTTCTACAGGAATTTAATCAGAAATTATTTTATTATTTTTTATGGAAATCACTACCCGAAAAATTTCATTTATTCAGAAATTTATCCAGTAGCTCATTTGGAATTTCCTCTAGAAATTTCTAGGATGAAGCTCTAGTAGTTTCGGAACGAATTACAAAAGAAATTTTCAAAATTTTGTTCGACATTCACAGGATTTCCCGTAGAAACTTTCGAAGAAACTTCTGGAGAATTTTACAAGGACTTTCCTAGAAGAATGTGCAATGGAACTACTGGCGGATTTTTTGAGAAGTATTTGGAACTCCTGGAGGAGCCCCCGAAAGTATATTTGGAGCAATTTACATATGAATTATTGAAGGATTTTCCGAAGGAGAACTTGAGTGGATTTTCGACAAGTAATCCTAAAGGAATTTCTGAGAGAATTGCTAAAGAAATTTCCAAAGGAGTTAAAAAAAAAGTCCTTAAGGAACTTCCGGATGAATCCCTGAAGGGTTTTTCGAAGGAATTTACATTGAAATGTCAAATGGAATTTCCTTCAACGCTGATACTCTTCCCCTTCTCTTCAAATGGAAGCTTGACAGAAGTTCGTTTGATTCAAATCGTAACGAAAATTGCCCACGGCTCGCTTTTTTTAAATTCACCTCTATATATTTTTTTAAATTTCTTCCGTATCACAATGGAACTATCAATTCTATACTTTCGATTCTAATTCTATCATGAAAATGTACATCGGAGTTTGGAAGATTGTACAGTCCCATCCCGATTTTGGCAACACCCGTTTTTGTCTACCCCCGATTTTGGCAACACCCGTTTTTGGCAACATTTTCTTCCCGATTTTGGCAACAACCTCGAAAATATTTTTTTATTACTTTTTAGAGCTAAAACCTTTTTATTAATATGTAAAAGGATAAACAAAACCAAAAGTGATTGTCATTAAGGTTTATATGCGTATTATGGGCTCTGTACGAATACTTTCACTGAACTAATGAACCACCACTAGTATTACCGCTCATTGCAAACAATGTCTATTGAAACTTTTCTGCTCTTTTTATTCACGTTTTCCATGTTCCTATTCACACTACCCTAATCTAACCAGCCCACTGTAGAATGTCGTATTCTTCGGCATCTCACTGATTTTGTCGTCGATAAGATGACTCACATCGTTGTGCATAGTACAACAACTATTAAGCGAAGCCCGCTGTTTACATCATACTGCAAACGATACCAGGAACAAGAAAGCCCCGTAGGTTTAATTGCTAGTGATTTGCACATTCGATTTTCTAAATGCATTGTCTAGCTATCAAGTCGTTTTGCTCATTACGCGCCTCTTTTCTGGTATCAGCCGAGAAACTGTCATTTTATCATTTTATCCGTCTTTCTGCTGAATTCCCGTATAGAAAATAAGCAACAATTTTATTTCAAAGAGTCTTATTGTTTAAAATTTACGCAAATTTGTCAAGCGATTAATATCAGAACACTGTTGGCTTTTCCATTTTCCTGGTGTGTCAATTGCCAAACGAGCCATTTGATTCCAGCATGTTTGCCAACAGTAGCCCCGATTCTTTTTTTACACGGGGGATGCGTTCCGTGTAAAAATAGTTTTCAGTTCAAAATTTGAAAATCCGTGTAAAAAAAGTTTTATGATTTCTCGACAAACCATGCAAAATGGAGCAGCTTTGCAAAAAAATTGTATCTGTTTTTTTTTTACACGGCCGTGTAAAAAAATCCGTGTAAAAACAGAGTCGGGTGTAATGGTAAGAGTTTGATAACATGTAACCGTAAGGCTCTCGAGCAGGCATTATTGACTTAAATCAGATCAAGAGAAAAAATCGGGTTAATCTAAGCCTACTTGAGGCTCTGCCGCGGGGCAAGTTATGAACTTCCTAAGATTTTCGAAATTGAACGTTCGATGATTCACCGTTTAATGATCTTCAACGCTCACCAATGGAAGCCGATTGCGTGAAGCGAATCACTTGGTAACACAACAATGAGCGTCGTTCCGGTGCGCTGATAAAAGAAACCATTCCAAACCAAACCAAAAATGAAGACCTCTATGAGTCTGGAACTCTAGTACACTGAATGGGAGGCGTTGATACTTTCTCTCGACTATCTTATCACCTTGAAAGAAGGGCGAATAAAGGAGAACACATGATGTGGTTTGATTATTTGATTTCATTGTACTAGAGCAAGGGGGTACGAATGCAAAAATCGTTGCTTACATGGATACCTCACCACGGCTCGGCTTGTTAGACGGTGCTGTTCATTGTTTATCACAGCAACGATCGCTCCTACTCGTTGTTTGGCATCCAGTGAGGGAGTTCACTCATTGGTTATGGATATTACGATTTCAATAGATCAATGCTCACTCACACTTCCAATGCCTGCTCTCGAGTGTTCTGTTTGTGATGGCGAAGTATCAGAAGTGGAGTACCTAGTGCAAAGGGATTTGGTTTTAGTGAGTCGAGTGTAGTTAACCCATACTCACACTACATTGGATACGCTTGACCAATTTTCTAAAACAATGGAACGTCTTATGTCTTGCGTTCGTTGTCAGCGAAAATTGTGCACAGAACTTTACTCTTAATCACACCGACCACAAGAAAGTTAGCCTCCATCAATTCCCATTATATAAGAATCCGAAATTTGTAGCACATTTAGTCATCTTGTATCCGTCGGATCATTTGATTTATATAGTGAACTAGCTTTATGTACCCGGCCTTGCTCGGAATTGCCAGTTTGATTCGCAGTTTTTTTTTCACAATCGGAAAATGAATAAACCAATTGGTCAACAGGATAATTGCGTTTTCTTATCGATACTTCATCATTTGATCAGAAGAAGGCAGATTTCATTTGAAAACATTGACTGGTTTTGAAGAAGGGAGCAAACCCATAATCGCCATATTCCGGGCAAACGTTTATTTCTAAAGAAGGAAAAACATCCACCGATGCCTTATTCCGGGCAAACGTCTATTTTAAAGAAGGGATCACATTCACCATCCAGAAGGAAACACATTAATCATTGCTTGTCACTGGGCAACCATAATTTCGATAAATGGTTAAATTGATCGATAACTAAACAATACAATAATGGGTTCAGAAGTTAGGCTGGAGCATACACACAAACATACAAACATTGAGTTTTATATATCTCGGGTACTTATTCAAAAGGACGTATGTGATTTTGTAAACAAAGATGCATACGTCGATTTGTCAAATATGATGGCACTCCTACGCAAACCAACACAACGAACATGTAGCCGAAACCTCCCCTACCTGTATGTGGCGATGGTTTGCGTGGGAGTGCTATCAGATTGCAGAAATCAACGTTTAAATTTTTGTTTACAAAATCACATACGTCACATACGTTGAATAAGTATCCGAGATATATAGATAGCTAATAGCTATATGTATTCGGCTTTGCTAGGGACTGAAAAGTAAATTATTCAATTAAAATGTCAATGCTGTAGCACAAAACCCACAGAGGTAGATCTACCGCTCATAGAATTGTTCCTTTGTATCAATCTATTTTTATATATTTGTTTGGCCCTTCTACCTTTTCAATAAACATCTTCCAAAAATAGAGAATAAGTGTACCAAATCTGGTTGTAATTTATCCTGGGAGTTACACTGAATTGCTCATTTTTTAAAGACAACCCCTTCCCCATAACTTCCCTTTTTCCCCAATGACCCTCCCACCTCCTTTGTTATCTTCTCCTTGGGATAGAAAATGTGTACACCAATTTTGGTTGAAATCGGTCCTGGGAGTTAGGTGTTACACTGAATTGCTCTTTTTCTAAATACAACCCTTCCCCCTTACCATCCCTTTTTCCCAATGATCATACCACCCTTTGTTATTTTCTCCTTAGGATAGAGAATGTGTGTACCAAATTTGGATGAAATCGGTCCAGGGGTTCAAAGATACACTGAATTGCTTGTTTTCTGAACAATACCCCTCCCCAGCCCCTCCCTCTTTACCAAATTACACTTCCATATGATCGACTACTCTTAGTGAAAATGTGTACAAAATTTGGTTGATATGGGTACTGGGGGTTGGGAGTTACACTGAATTGCTCGTTTTATAAAGACAACCCTCCCCCATACCCTCCTTTTTTACAATGACCGCCCCACCCTTTGTTATCTTTTGTTTAGGGTAGAGAATGTTTGTATCAAATTTGGTTGAAATCGGTGCAGGGGTTCAGAATTTACTCTGAATTACCCGTTTTCTGAACCATACCCCTCCCTCCAGACCCCTCCCCCCTTTCAAAGATTACACTCTCATATGGTTGTCTCCTTATATTGAATATGTGTACAAAATTTGATTGAAATCGGCCCTAGGAGATGCAAGTTACACATAATTGTTCGTTTTCTAAACAAAACCCCTCCCCTTTTCTAAATGACCCTCCCACCCCTTTGTCAACTTCCCTGAGGATAGAGAACGTGTGTACCAAATTTGGTTGAATTCGGCCAAGTGGTTCAGAAGTAGTTAGCGAACATACATACATAGATTGATTTTTATATATATAGATTAATTAATTATGATAAAAACAAGTATTTTCGGTGGACTAAAATTCATATGAGATGTCAGATTGAAGTCAGCACTTCAATGGACTACTATAGAAACGTTTTTTTATCACTACAATTTTTTTGTAAGGACATGGCCGACGCTATTGTTAATTTCAAATATTATTTATTATTAAAATTGTAATATGAAATTGACTAATTAGTTACATTATCGTTTGATTACAATTCTTGAGTTTGTTTCATTTTTGTTTGAGCTACAATCTCCGAGTTATGAATAATAACGCAAAAATGACAATTATGATGCACGTGCATCACTTAAACACACTCCACATACTTTGTAGTACACATTCTAAGTATTTAGCTTCAATCATGCAAACAAAAAAAATTGAAATTTTGTATGAAATTTTTTTCCCGTTTTTGGCAACATCCCCATTTTGGCAACATTAAAATCCGGTCGTGTTGCCAAAATCGGGAAGGGACTGTATATACATATGAGTATTTTCATATCTTTGTAAAATGCGGTTAAGTAATCTACACATCTCATAAAGCAAAGAGATTCGAATGTTTTTGAATTGTTTTGGTGTATGAATGCGCCATTTCTTCTACGGATAAATCCACCTTAAGATTTTCGTGCGTATAGTCTATTTTTTCATCTGTGAGTTATATATTCATATTTGAAATTGAATTAAGCCGATACAATTATTAAAAAAAAAATTAGTTAGTTTTGTCTGGAAGTAATAAATTGAGGGGTCAACAATGAAATTTTCATTTGTTTTAGAATTTATAAAACATTCTTTATAAATCCAAGGAGTTTTAGTTTTTTTCATTTTTAAAATAATTATTATTATCTTTCATTGACCTTTCGGAGACCTTTCCCTCTAAATAGAAACCCATATATCAGGAACTTACATATTATTTACTCAACTTTAACTGAATTTGAAACCAGACCAATTGAAATTAAAAGTGTGCTAGTAAAAAAATCCGTAAATTTCAGCAGAAATTTTAAAACTTCCGTAGTTTTTATCTACGGATCCGTGGATCCGTAGAAAGCATTCAATTCCGTAAATCTACGGAAATTTTCGTAGATCTGGCATCGCTGGGCGAACGTGTGGCCAGCTACGCTACGGGACCCTCCTACGCTTATTTTGTGTTAAGGACCATATTTTTTTCCGCAGAACAAGTTGAAATGCATCATCAGAATAAGTGCCCCGCGTTTGGAGGGGGTATAGCCACCCGAATCATTTCTTTATCATGACAGTCTCTCACGGTATGCTACATATCGTAAATGTATACAGAGATGATAAGTGAGAGATTTCAGTGATTCTGTTTTTTCGCACTTGTATACAAGTTTGATAAATTTGTTATCATTACCTATTATTATTCGGAACAGTTTTTGCCTGTCTTTTATCGATGTTCGTTATCAATTGAGATCGATTTCTGTAAAACATGACTATCTGCAATCATTTTGTTATAAATTATTGGTCCAGGATGCAGGAAAGAAAATTCCATGGTCGTAATACCAAGATTATAACAAGACAAGATGAAACACACAAAACAAGATAAAATGTGATATGAATAGCAATTCTTGTTACACATCCAGTGATAACTTCGTTATTTTCAATAACATAATTTGTAATAATTTTAGTTATTTTCATCACGTGTCATAAAATACTTTGAGTTATATTTTAATTTGATTGAAAGCATATTTAGTAACGTTTTTTAATAAAACTAGAAGATATTTTGTTAAAAAACATATTTATTAAAACTTCTATTAGTGCAATAGTGCAGGGGCCCTCCTTAGCCGTGCTGCTACAAAGCAAGACCATGCTGAGGGTGGCTGGGTTGGATTCCCGGTGCCGGTCTAGGCAATTTTCGGATTGGAAATTGTCTCGACTTTCCTGGGCATAAAAGTATCATCGTGCTAGCCTCATGATATATGAATGCGAAAATGGTAACCTGGCTTAGAAACCTCGCAGTTAATAACTGTGGAAGTGCTTAATGAACACTAAGCTGTGAGGCGGCTCTGTCCCAGTGTGGGGATGTAATGCCAATAAGAATAAGAATAGTGCATTATTTATAACAACCTTTGTAAAAAAAAATGATACAGAATAACAAGTTCTGATATGAATCTGTTACCATCTCCTGGTTGGGTTGATCTTCAATTTCACTTACGAATCCTAGTAGTATAAGTAAACTGGCAATTTTTTTTGAAGATTTGGGTTATCTGTTTTCGACATGTTTTCATGAATTTTATACCAAATATTTTCCAGAATGTCAGTTCATGTCATGTAAATAATTTAACTTCAGTAATTAATAACAGAATTTATATTCATGTTGATGGCACATGTTTCAATCATTACTGAATCAGACGACAAATCGGGGGAAATGCTTTGCTAGACAAAAGTTTAGCTACAATTAGGAGCTGCAAGTTCATTTTATCAATAATCGGAATTTAACTTTTGACAGATTCTGGAAAAATAATCAAATATGTTACTCATAAGCCTGTACAATAGTGTACACCTATGAAAAGTTCAATACTTTTCTGCGCGACTACTCCACCCAACAAAACATCTAGATTACTATTTATAAGCGAAGAAAGTGCAAAACAAAAGCTGTAATAATAAAAAATTGCTTTTATGTTTTGTTTGCTTCGCTTCCTAAGACCTCCACCGGGTGGACCCAGAGCACTTCATATTGTGTGTGAGTAGCATATTTTGTGGGCATTTGTCTTACCTCGTCTTCTTTGCTGCTTGGCATAAAACGCGCACAGCTACCTATACATGCTCCAGCTCCGTGTGGTACGTCTCGGACTGGCGCTGGCTGGCTGGGTCCCTCGCCGTGGTTCCAAATCGGTTCCACCGTACGGCTACGTGCCACCCCACCCCAAAACTAACCTACCGTAATGGAGCGGTGGGTTTTAGTACGAAGGTTATACTCGCGCCGTGAAGATGTGCCGAATTTGGAAACAATGCTACGGTGCCCCGTTTTAAGTCGCGCGCGTGATCGTCGCCGTTGTCGTCGTGGTCGTGGGTCGATCGTCTCTTCCGGCTTGCACCGGGAGCTCGCTGTCCCGCCTGCAGTAAGGAAGTCCCGTGGTGTGGTTGGGGGCAAAAGTGCGGTGCCGCTGCACCGACCTTCAATACTGCTGTGAGTGTCACTGCCTTAGCGATCTTGCCGGGACTGGACGGGATATGTGTAACAAAACGTTTAGTGAAAGAAGACAAACCTGATTGCGGTGAAAAGTAGCGCAAATCAAACGGCTACGCTTCTGCCGAGGGAATTGGTGTTTGGCACGGTGTCCCTGGTGCGCGTTGTAATTGTTGGGAAATCAGTGCCGTTGGTAAATTTTGAGAATGAATATAGACGTTATGCCTTTATATTGGTACTTACGCTCAACCACAGTTGCTTAGCAGGTTTTCATCATTAAAATAAATTCCTAATGATACATTTGTATGCGACATCGAGAGCAGATAGTCGAATGAAATATATTCGTTTTTGAAACAATATACAGAAGCACACAGTAGAAGTGAATAAGTGAAGTTTTTTGTTTCATATTCAAAATAAAAATATTGTTTTGTATTCTTCGTATACCAGAATGTACCGAAAAGATGGAACTTTACTCTAAAATCGGACGGATAAGTCATCCCAGCAACATCATCATTAGGTTGACTTCCGTCTTTATCCGCGACCAAGAATTTCTGCTAATTAGAGTAAATGTTGAAGTTTATCGTCCGACGTGGTCTCTACTCTACAATTGATTCCGACGTCCGTTTTCCGTTCAACCATGTCGCTCTTGAACACTAAATTTCAAAGATTATTAAAGGTCACAAACGTGGTTGATACTTGAATACATCCAATATTTAATTTTGCAGGAAAACCAAGTTGAGACATTATTAGCCACTGTTTAGATTTTTTACTGAATTGTATGCCACTTTGAAATAAATTGTATTTTCGCCTTTCGGAACGTATTCAAGATCGTTCGCAGAATAAATATCTTTATTTTTCTGAATCAGCCTTCACAAAACCTGTCTGATATTCGACGACGTATGTTTTTGCAGTTCTGGGCTGGCTCATCTCTGCGTACTCTTTGAAAGGTATTTTCCTTTCAAGTAAAATAAAATGTGTGACAATATTAGACATTAGCTTAGTCTTCTGCCTCACATTCACGTAAAGCCTCCGCATATCATTCTGATCTATCTACACTTGCCTTTAGATTTTGCGGCCAATCAATTTCTATTCGGCCTTACCTACGTTGGGTACAAACAACAAGCTTTCGACTCTCAACAGAATTCTTCTCGTTCGTCATTCATTATTAAACTAATCATTTCTTGCGCTTTTTCATTTGTTCTATCACACACGTCCAAATTCCATTCGACCATAAACCAAACACCAGAAAGACCATTCGACTGAAAAGACAAAGATAAACTAAATTGATGAAATATTTATCTCTTTCTTTCCCACGTCTTTTTTCAAAGATTTCAATAGGAAAGAATTTCCTTTGAGAAAAATGCTAGAACAAAGGTTGTTTGGTACAGATGAAATTTGCAGAAAACGAAAAAAAAAGTTTTTGATTATTGACCAATAGTTATTTGATTGTTTTCAATAGTTTCACTACATTTTCAGTCTAATGATATCAAAAACATATGCCAAATATTGCTTTTTGTTGTTGAAACAATTCGATAAAAGTTGCATGGTGACACATTTGGTCGAGCTCAACAGCTACCATGGGGAGGAAAGGGTTAATCGTCATATGTAAGTTTAAAATTATATGGCTGGGGTTCTGCAAAACCACACCAAACGTTTTTTCGGCTTACTTGTGATACTTTTCCAGTAAAATGCAAACAGATACATATTAATATTAATTTATGCGTACGTTTGCTGTAGGGTATCTACAACAATGGGGCTGAGTAGTTGTCGTGATCGTCATGTGATAGCGAAAACACAGGCATTTTCATTTTCAAGAGACCAAATAATAATGTAGCGGTTTGTGGTAGCGGGCTCCCTGTCATCTGTCACATTACAAGTGCTCATGATGCGAATGTTTACTTTGTTGTTAAATCTAAATTTCCATACAATTTTAGTAGATTTGAGCAAACAACAATGACTAGTCATTTTTTTGTTTCGAAATGGACAAATTCATATGAAATTTGCGAAAAAGATTCCACGTGTCTTGGAGGGACTCGAAGCCTCAACCTCCTCAACCTCGCAAATTTCATATCAATTTGTCCATTTCGAAACATGTGCGTGTATATGCACAGCCAAGATATTTAACATAAAGAATGGTTTTCGTACGGCCGAGTTTCCAAATAATATGCAATTAATTAATTAATGACTAGTCAATAAAATGATTATATTGTTCCTGATTTTCGACATGGAAGTGGTAATAATAAAATTATTTAAGCAGAGACAACTTGTTAATGCTTTGACGCTCTTTTACAAAAAAAAATCTTTGAAGATATGGTGATAATTCCTCTCATTGTTTATGTTTTCAAAGAGTGAGAGGGAGCTTTTTTTTCTTTCATTTCTCAGAAGCAGGAAAAAGCCCGTTTGAGTAGCACTCTTTTTCAAATGGGCGCGAAACCTCCTCTACTTTTCATATCAACAGAAAATACAATGTTTCCAAATGATATAATTTTAGCTTAGTACCACTATTTTTAACTATTATATAACTACTTCTATTTACGATTCTATCTACAATCTATCTAATCAGTTCATTTTGATGTGACGTGTGGCGAGGTGGGGATAATATTAGGAGAAAACTTCTTTGAAGTGAAGAACGAGAAAGAGAAAAGTCAAAAACAGTAGAACATTGATTCAGACCGCATCGTGCTTTCGTGCTGTGCGGTTCTTTCTCTTTGCGGAAGGAAGTTTTTAATACTACCCGAAGCTATTTTAATTTCAACGGTGCTTCTT
Organism: Armigeres subalbatus; assembly: GCF_024139115.2. Classification (NCBI taxonomy): domain Eukaryota; kingdom Metazoa; phylum Arthropoda; class Insecta; order Diptera; family Culicidae; genus Armigeres; species Armigeres subalbatus. Next base: position 178,217,268 of record NC_085139.1, on the reverse strand, counting down.
AGCGCTATTTCTACCCACTGATCCCGTTACGATCTTTGCAAGGACCCGTGCCTTCGTTTTACGTTGGACCCGTTTGCGGAAGTAAAATTCCGACAAGCGGTGGTAATCCTGCAGGGACACCGTTCTGGGAAAAACCTCTAAGAAGGTCACGTCTCCACGCTCAGCAATGAGTATTAATAAAAACAAGAGGAAGGGGAGTCTCTGAATTCTCCACTTCCTTCAAAGAAACAAGGTTTCAAGACCGTCCTGCCCAAGCGCGGAAAAAATAGAAGGAAGCTGGAGACTTCAGATATTCCTTCTAAATCTAACGTTGACATTATTTCTTCTCCCATCGAACTGAGCAATCAGTTCGATTTGATTAATAACGAATTTGAGGAAATCGAATCTACCTCTAGCCCAGGTGATTCGATTCATGCGAAGAAACAACGGATTCCGCCAATTGTGGTATCTGTTGCCGAGTTTTCTGGCTTTCGGAATGAAATCTTGAGTAACCTTCGGGGATCAAGGTTTCATTTCAGATTGCTAGGAAGGGTGACTGCCGCGTTTTGCCGGGATCCTTTGACGATCGCAAACGTCTTCTCCAGTATTTAACTGAGAAGCGCCATAAATTCTTCACATACGACGACAAAACTGAGCGATTGTTCAAAGTCGTCTTGAAAGGTCTGCCCAGTGATGACAAATCACTGGATGAGATTAAAATTGAAATTTCTGAATTACTTGGATTTTCACCAGTCCAAGTAATTAAGATGAAAAAAGAAATCCCACTCTGGTACTTCCCAAAGGGGCATTCCTCAAGAATTTTATTTAGTTCATTTTAACAAAAGTGAACTAAATAATATGAAAAGTTTGGAAAAGGCCTGTATTATGTCCCATGTCCGTGTTACATGGGAACATTTCCGCAGAGCCTGGAAATTTCCAAAATCCCACTCAGTGCCGTAAGTGCCAAAAGTGGGGTCACGGAACCAAACATTGCCACATGGATGCTAAATGCATGATTTGTGGTGGAACCTCTCACGCCAAGGACGCTTGTCCTGTGAGAGAAGATTCCAATAAATTTAAGTGTGCAAATTGTGGGGTAATCATAAATCAATTTCTGGGAATGCCCTTCATGCAAAAAAGTTTTGAATTCCCGTGCAAAATTGATGACGGGAAATTCCAATCGGATCCCAGATTCGACGGGTAGAAATTATTCAAACGATCAAATTTCGAAACCAGTTACCGGTCGAGCAATTCATACCCACCACAATTCACAAACAAATTTTGCCGCTCGTCAACGGGTACCAAGCACTTCAGTAAATTCCAATTTTTCGAATGTACCTACGTATGCAAACATCGCTGCTGGTAGACAAAATTTTTCATCTCCAGATGGGTTTTGTACTCATGTCCCGGCGGTAAGTAACGGTCATGTTGCCGATTCAGGTAGCCTGACTGCTTCCGATTTGATTTTTAACTGAACAATTGCATCACATGATTGATGCAATGTTCAAAGCAAATACCATTCCAGAAGCTGTTCAGGTTGGTATAAAGTACACACAAAAATTGTTATCGGACTCCGTTTCAATGGATCCAAATAATTGTGTGAAAGTTCTAAATTGGAATGCCCGCTCTCTAAAGGGTAAGGAAGATGAATTATTCAACTTCCTAACAGTTCATAATGTGCATATTGCCATTATAACAGAAACCTATTTAAAACCAGGACTCTCCATTAAAAGAGATCCAAATTATTTTATCTACAGAAATGATCGTCTTGACAGCGCCTGTGGTGGGGTCGCCATTGTCATCAATAGACGTATCCAACATAAATTATTTTCTTCATTCAAAACCAAAGTTTTTGAAACCTTGGGAGTTTCTGTTGAAACAAATTTTGGAAAATTTTCCTTCATTGCAGCTTACTTGCCTTTTCAATGCAATGGGCAGCAAAAGAATTTGTTGAAAGCTGATCTTCAAATTCTGACTCGCAACAAATCTAAATTCTTCGTAATTGGTGACTTCAATGCCAAACACCGTTCATGGAATAATGCTCAAAGCAATTCCAATGGTAAAATTTTATTTGAAGATTGTTCTGCGGGATATTATACTATTCAATATCCCAATGGACCAACTTGTTTTTCTTCCAGTCGAAATCCTTCTACAATTGATTTAGTTTTAACGGATTCAAGTCAGCTGTGTGGCCAATTGGTAACTCATGCTGACTTTGACTCTGATCACCTTCCTGTGACATTTGAAATCTCACAAGAAGCCATTTATAATCCAATCAGCTCTACTTTTAATTATCATAGAGCTGATTGGGATTCTCAAAACGTATATCGATAGGAATTTTGATGTTGATATTCCTCTCGATACCAAAAGTGATATTGATAATGCTCTCGTATCTTTGACAAATTTAATTGTCGAAGCCAGAGGCATTTCAATTCCTAAATGTGAAATTAAATTCAACTCCATTATTATTGACGACGATCTTCAGCTACTGATCCGTCTTAAAAATGTGAGGCGAAGACAATACCAAAGAACTCGCGATCCTACTTTAAAAGTTATTTGGCGAGATTTGCAAAATGAAATTAAAAAACGTTTCGCTATTCTGAGAAATACCAACTTTGAGAATAATGTCTCGAAGTTGGATCCCAGTTCGAAACCCTTTTGGAAATTAACGAAAATTCTTAAAAACCTCAAAAGCCAATTCCAGCGCTTAAAGAGGAAATAAACTTTTATTAACAAATGGCGAAAAGGCTCAAAAACTTGCTCAGCAGTTCGAGAGTGCCCATAATTTTAGTCTAGGTCTCACTAGTCCAATTGAGGATCAGGTTACACGAAGCTTCGAAGACATTCTCAACCAAGATAATGTTTTTGACCCTCCGTTGGGAATTAATTTGGATGAAGTGAGATCTATTACTAGAAAATTTAAAAATATGAAAGCCCCGGGTGATGATGGTATTTTCTACATACTTATCAAAAAACTTCCTGAGAGCTCTTTATCCTTTTTGGTTAATTTATTTAACAAATGTTTTCAATTGGCATACTTCCCAGATAAATGGAAAAACGCCAAAGTTGTTCCAATTTTGAAGCCGGACAAAAATCCAGCTGAGGCTTCTAGTTATCAGTTTGCTTTCTTGAATAAGCAAACTGTTTGACAAGATTATTTTAAATAGAATGATGGTTCATATTAATGACAATTCTATTTTTGCTGATGAGCAATTTGGTTTTCGCCATGGGCATTCAACCACTCATCAGTTATTAAGAGTTACGAACTTAATTCGGCTCAACAAATCTGAAGGATATTCGACTGGAGTTGCTCTTCTTGATATAGAGAAAGCATTTGATAGTGTTTGGCATGAAGGTTTGATTGTAAAATTGATGAATTTTAATTTTCCTCTGTACATTATTAAACTGATCCAAAATTATTTATCAGATCGCTCACTGCAGGTAAACTATCAGAATTCTAAATCTGATAGATTACCTGTAAAACTAGTGTTCCCCAAGGCAGCATACTGGGGCCCATTTTGTATAACATTTTACTTCTGACTTACCTGATTTACCACCAGGGTGTCAAAAATCTTTGTTTGCAGATGACACAGGTCTCTCAGCCAAAGGGCGAAGCCTTCGTGTCATTTGTAGTAGATTGCAAAAAGTTTGGATATTTTCTCCACTTACTTGCAAAATGGAAAATTTCCTGAATGCTTCCAAAACTCAGCTTATAATTTTCCCACATAAGCCGAGAGCTTCTTATTTGAAACCTTCTAGCAGACATATTGTCACTATGAACGGAGTTCCAACTAATTGGTCTAGCGAAGTTAAGTATTTAAGACTTCTGCTAGATCAAAATTAACTTTTAAAAAACTCATTGAAGGCCTTCACGCCAAATGTAACAAATATATTATCCACTTATAAACAGAAAATCAAAACTTTGTCTTAAGAACAAATTTTTGATTTACAAACATATTTTAAGACCAGCCATTTTGTATGCTGTGCCAATATGGACTAGTTGCTGCAATACCGGAAAGAAGGCACTTCAGAGGTTTCAAAATAAAATTTTGAAAATGATTCTGAAGCTGCTACCGTGGTATAGTACCAATGAACTTAATAGAATTTCAAATATTGAGACATTGCAACAAATTTCCAACAACATAATTTCAATTTTAGACAAAAATCGTTGCAATCTTCTATACCCTTAGTATAAATTAGGTTAAGTTTAGTTTAAGTAGAAAACATTGTAATTCCTACATGGTTTAATTCAACCAGAGGAAATATCCTAACTGCCAGAGGCAATTGAAATGTATTAATAATATCTGAAAGCGTAACATAGCAAATAAGGATGATAGTGTTAAGAAAACACGGAACACCTAGTCTAAGAGATAAATGCATGTATTAGATAATTAGTAAATAAAATTAGTTCAAAAAAAAAAAAAAAAAAAAAAAAAAAAAGTAGAACATTGATTAAATATACGACACATGCTTATAAGGGTTCATTTTATGCGTAATTTGCTCGGGCACCCCTGATGAAAATAAAGTAGCTTGAACGAAGCTTTCAAGCAGGAATATGAATGTTTAAATTTGATAGCAAAGACGGACAGTTTATTTAGATAGTAAAAATGGGCAAATTATTTGGGTCGTCGGAAGGAAGGAAGACGACGCAAGGCGTACAAATTTGCGCTGAATGGACTTAATGCGCGACATACTATTTTGGTAATAAGGACCTTACCAACGCAATATAACGATTTGAAACAATGAATATTATCAAAAAGAAAATGCTATGCGAAAAATAAAACCTAGTGTTTTTGAAGCCTTGGATGATATGAAAGCGATATGATCCTTGAGAGACAGTTTAGAATCAAGTAACACACCTCGGTCCTTAACAACAGATTCTCTCTTAAGACTTGTAGAACCAATTTTGTAATTGAAGTCGATTAACGTGCGCCTACGGGAAAATGAAATTATGAAGCATTTATCAGCATTGAGACACATGCGATTTAATTCGCACCATTCAGTGAAAGCTATCAACGTACCCAAATGACTTCTTTGTAGTATACCTGAGGTGGCAGGTGTAAAGATTGCATGGTTTCTGTCAATGAAAATAAAAAACTCAGCATTTATCCGATACGATTTGTGAAGTATTATTACTGTTACACGATAAAAAAGGGAAGGGTCGTTTGGCCGAAAGGGTCATCCGGCCGAATAGGTTGTTTGGCCGAGTAGGCTATTTGGCCGAGCAGATCATTTGGCAGAATAGGTCATATGACCGAACATGTCATTTGGCCGAACAGGCCCTTTTGGCGAACAGGTTATTTGGCCTAATGGGTCATTTGGCCGAATTTATCATTGGACCGAACAGGTGATTTGGTCGAACAGGTCATTTGGCTGAGCAGGTCATTTGGCTGAATAGGTCATTTAACGAGTGAGGAATGAGGTCTGAAAAGTTAGATTTCTCCCTTCTCACTATGAATAGGGGCAAGTGAGCAGAGAGACGACTCATTTCTCACTTCGCACTACCCGATTTTTACAGTAAGAAATGAGAAATAAGTAGTGAGACGTCTCACTTCTCACTCTTCATTTTTCACATTTCATTGTGAAAACGAAGTGAGTAGTGGAACGTCCATTTTCTCACTTCACACTACTGTTCTGCCGAATGACCTTTTCGGCCAATTGACCAAACGAACCTTTCGGCCAAATGAACTATTCGGCCAAATGACCTATTCGGCTAAATGACCTATTCGGCCGAATGACCTATTCAGCCAAATGACCTATTCGCCAAACCACCTTTTCGGCCTAATGACTTTTTCGGTCAAATGACCTTTCCTAGCAGCACAGTTCAGATCTATTTTGTTGCAGCAACTACAATGTGACTATATTTGATCGCATAAGAATTGCAGTGACTGATATATGACAAGTAAGCTACTCGGGTTTTCAGCTAAATGGCCTATTGGGCTTATTCTTATTCGGCCAAATTACTTATTCGGCCAAATTACTTATTCGGCCAAATGACCTATTCGGCTATATGACCCTTTCGGCCTAATGACTTTTGGCCTAATGGTCTGTTCGGCCATTGGCGCTTGGTGCAATTTAGCTGAATCCCGATTATATATAAGTCTAAATATATAAATCTAAATTTCAAATAAATCAATTTTAATTTATTTTTGATTTAATACAACATGTTCGTTTATTTTACCTTTACTAATAATTTATTGCCTGCTGTGACTGTAATACTTTCTTTTTAATCTATTTTTTAGTTCATTGTTTTCTCATTTAGCTCAAAATCATTCCACATGCTGCTAAATGGAGTTAATGAAAAATGAATCATTTGTGAAGCTGAATGAATTATTTAGAGGCATACCTATATGCTAACGTAAATGAAATCCAAAAAGAATTTCTGACAATTGGCACTACATACATTTCACAATGAGCTCCTATTCAAATCAACAAGGTTTTCATGATTTTATAACGCACCAAAAAAAATTCTAAATGGGCCTGGGGCAAAACTCCCGAATGGTGCTGTAAAATGATTCAATTGACTGAAAAATAGGGGTGAACGTATGGTTGTTTGTTTTTTTCTTAATGAATTGCACGACAATCTTACGGGTGATGTGGAAGAATAGCAAATCTTTACATTCAAGTGAATATGAAGGTATTTTGCTCATTTTTTCCATTGCAGTTCAATAATGAATAACTGACCATCGGGTCGGACGCGTCACCTACTGATTTTCACAGTCGAGGCCATCAGTTATTTTTCTGTGTGCAAACTCTGCCATGCTATTTGTTTAGGTGTAGAAGCCTGTTTTTGTTGAATGCTTACCAACTCTATCAGCTTCCAATGTTTGTTGGCATATCACACTTGTAAAATTCTGTTCTGTGTGCTGTTTTCAAAATTTATGTTTAGACAATTTTTCCATAATTTTAGGCTATTTCCATTGAAAAATTAGAAAATCGCCAACAACGAAATCATAGAAACAACAATAAAATAGGGGAAGAGACGGCATTGGCAGGTTTTATTCTATTATTGTCAGGGGGGTTTTTGTCGACCAAATTTTATGAAATTTGGCCACAATATTCTTTGATATGCAAAGAATGTTTAGACCAAATTTGAACATAATCAGTCATAAAAAAACCCCTGACAATAATAGAACAAAACATGCCAAAGCCGTCATTCCCCCTACATAATTTACCGAAATTCCATAAACAATTTTAAAAATTCCAAGAGACAAAAATAAATAAGCACTTTTACAAGTAAATACCGAGATCAATCCACCTAGCGTTGGTGGTGCCTTTCTCGCGCATTAAAAAAAATAAGAAAAACACAAAAGAGAGGTCAAAATAGCAGTTAAGGTAGACAGATTTTACTTTTTCCATCAATTCGTATTCATTTGCGGTCATTGGAATGCATTGCTGCAATTTTTGAAAAAAAAACCCTTGGGGGTTGGCTTGGACCCTTGGCAAAAAACAAAGTTTTTATAATAACTTTGGAACGCAATGACCGGTCGGGCAAATTTTCAATAGGAAACAACGAATAATGCTAAGTACCAAAAAGTGTGTCTCACATTTTTGTACATACACACACACACAAACATACACACATACAGACATCATCTCAGTTCGACGAGCTGAGTCGATTGGTATGTAACACTATGAGTCTCCGAGCCTTCTATCAAAAGTTCGGTTGTGGAGTGATCCTATAGACTTTACGTATACTTTGTATACGACAAAGGCAAAAACACAAAATTGAATGAATTTCTCATAAACAATTAGCGTTTTTAAAATAGGAGATATCTATGGGAGAATACTCAGTTTCTTTGTTTTGTTTTTATATTTTTCCAAGGAAATTGTCTTATTTTTCCATTGCTTTTTATCAATTTTTTTGTGTAAAGTTTTTTTTTTGTGAAAAAAAAGATTTATTTTGTTAAAAATTTTATAATTATTTTGCTGATATGGACTGTCCTAGAAATTATAAACACTTGGTTTTTCAAATATTTCGAACTTTTTTTTGAATTTTTTACAAGACTCTGGATACCTATAGATAGTTTATTATCTTGTCTACTTTCTTCTAGTGTCGAGTTTTGCTGATTTTATTGATTATAAGTCATGTTTTAGGACTTTTTTCTCCAACACCTCCATTTGCACAAGACAGTTTCAAGTAGTTTCTTAAAATTTCTCATCAATATCCATACTAAATCCATTGCACATGGTCATTATACTTATTTACCAAGCATTACAGCTTGAGCTTGATTGACTGCCCGTAGTTGCTACTCCATTATGACCAGATCAGCTGTTCTTGCACAGAGAACCAACAGATGTTTGGTTCGGACTAGCACTCATCTTCAAAAACAAGTGTGGTAGTGATCTCATTTGTTAGGTCACACTGGCGCCTGCCACGTCAGAATGCTAGTCAATGTAGGGAAGGGGAAGGAAATGGGGATGCAGTAACTCACCCACTGCAAGCCGAATATACCTCTGCAATTACCACGAGTCATGCGGAATTTGTTGAAATTTTTGGGTTAGGCTCGAAGGGCAGCAATTCGTCTTGGTTAACAAGCTGGTAATGTGACAGATAGGCGAAAGCAACTGATAGAATTTCTTATTGGATGTAGGAAACGAGCTTTTTCGTTTATTTCCTATTCCAGCAGTTCCTTCAAGTTGTATAGTATAGCAATGGAAATGGTTTGGAAGTCCTTTTCCAGTTCTAGCGATTGCTAGAACATGAAAAATATAGAGAAAGACACAAAGTAGGAGAATGGAACTAACCTGGGGTTGAACCCACGACCTCCTGCGTATGAGGCAGAAGCAGTAGCCATATGACTACCAAGCCCTACCAAGCATTATCGGTGTAAAAACTAAACCAAACTAAAAAGTCGAGTCAAGTACGAGACACTGAAGACGATCTTACTGTTGAGGTTGAAACGTCAAAGTAATTTGACTTTTATAATTTTTTATTATTCACCTACGTAAAGTTTTGCATTTTCCGAGGTTTTCTAACCTCCGCAACATATTTGCAACCACATTTCGACGACAAGACCAACAATTTTATACACTTCCATTGAAAATTCGACTGATCTAATAGATCTACATTTTTGTCTTGGTGATTTATTAAAAGAAGCACCCTAAAAATGGTAAATTTTTGCAAACCCATTTTTCTGACCCAAAATGTAAGAAAAATATTTTCTTAATTTGATGCAAAATATTCGGAAAAACTACTTCACGTTTATTAATTTGTTATTATCTATAGAACGCATCAAAATTTTAATGGAACATTATATGCATTTCAATTTGCTAACTATTTTTTAGTCTTGAAGATTTCTTCGAGGAAAATTCTTCTTTTATAATTGTAATTTTTACTCTTAAAAGTGCTAATATATTTTTGTTTCCTTGACATTTTTTTTGTTGTTTATAGAAATTTTGCATTACTCAGGGAAATTTTATATTTGTTTATTGCTTCTACACTGATTTCTTTATTGTCAATTTCTTAGTGGAAATTTTTTAATTGTTTAAAAGTCTCATCAAATTGAAGGTTTGTCAGTTGATGTACGGTTGATCATCCGCATCGGAAACCAAACTCTCTCGAGCAAAATGTTGTGATGTTCGACATACTCAAGATGCTGGTGATAGATCTCCCTTTCAAAAAGAGAATCACCCTGAGAAAAGATTGGTGAGTCGATAGTGTTCGGAGAGGAAGGATCATTACCAGGAAGGGGATGACTTTCGTAGACTTCCAGAACGTTGGGAAGTAGCTGAGCCGAAGACAGTTGAGTAAAAATCAGCGAAAAGTGTTCGAAGAACAGAACAATCACGTGTTTTAACTCGAAACTCAGGATGCTCTGGAGGCCTGGGGCCTTCATGCTTTTGTTATTTTGATATAGGTCGACAGTTCTTCAGCTGAGATCTCCAACTCTTCCGAAAAGTCATTTGTAGTCAGATGGACGTTGTTTGCATGCTCGTTAACGGCTACTTCATATGCCCACGATTGTGTGCATTGACGAAATGACGACCTGTTTTGGCGATCTTCTCTGCCGGAGTTATCAAGCGACCCGTAGAGCCATTGTTGTCTGATGGGATCAATAGAGGGTAAATATCGGGTAAATATTATTTCCATGACATCGAAGAACGTTACCAGATAACCATCATCTTTGCATAACAAAACCCCCTTTGAAGTTTTCAAATGTTCTTATGGCGCTTCTACAGTACTTTCTGACTGTTTAAGGTGCTAAATCATCCATAAAACTATTTCGTCCTTTCAAAAGTTAATTGATTTCAGTAAATTATCATAATATAATAAACAAAATCGGATTGACCGACTCTTTTTAATACTTCGGCAAAGTAACTAAAGTTTTAAACTCTTCATGTTGATTATAAAACTCTTGCACGCTCAACCAGTAGTGACACTAAGCAACAAGTGCAATACTATTAACAGGAAAAACAAGACGAAGTACGGAAATAGTCTTAAAGTAAACTTGGAAACTACATTAAGAGGTAGCTAAATAGCTTTGGATTTGTGGGTTTTGAACAAGTTACTTTTAGCGTGGTAATCGGCAAACAGCTGGCCATGACTCGACCTCTTCCTTCCTCCAAAAGAGCTGCTTAGAAGGCTATACAACTGGATGAAAAGCACTTACCTACTAGATCATTTATCGACTTAAAAATGAGGCTCTCCAAGGGCTTCCTGGAATGCTATATGTTACTTCAACCTAGCTGATTAAAAGAGAAATATACTTTATAGAATTTTTTATTACTTGCGTAAGTTTTAAAGATTGTAAACGAAAAATTAAAAAAAAAACCTAATCCCATTCACTGAGTAGTGATACTACTCTTCTTCCATTCAGCCAAGACCAATCTTATATTGTGCTAATACAGTTCGATGTACAATTTTCTTAAAGACGTTCAAACGCAACGGTCGATCGTTATAAAATTCAGTAGTGATCAACTAGGCTTTACCACCTTTCGAACGCAACTTTTTGAGGGAAAATCGGTTAAGAAAAGTTGGCTAATGTTTTTTTTAGCTTTTGTGCACACACATACACACATACATACACACGGACATACAGACATTTGATCAGCTCGTCAAGCTGAGTCGATTGGTATAAAACACTATGAGTCTCCGTGACATATAAAAAGATCGTTTTCCGAGTGTAAGAATAGCCTTTTGGTACAACTTTGTTGTACGAGAACGTGCAAAAATTGAAGGCAAGTCTACTAGAATCCAAAACTAATTCCGCTCGCGTTTTCAAGGGCAACCCATTCAATACGGAAGCAATGCACGACTATCATTTTTATTATTTCAGCTTTGCTGTGTCACAGCATGCGTGAAGTAACAAAATATGACAGTTGTGCGTTGCTTCGGTATTGATTGGGGTGCCCTCGAAAACGCGAGTGAAATTTGATTTTGATTTCGGGAACCTTGTCCTTAAGCAGAAATGGTCGCTTAAACGAAATTTTAGTCAGATTTTCTTAAAAAAATTAGGGAATAAACTATACCATTATTGGTCGGTTTATACTTTTTGGTTTATTGGATTTCTTATTTCCTACACTAGTCTACGCTGGAAAGGTCCTCTTTTCAAAAAGTTTGTGCACGCAATATCGACGAATCATGTCAAATATTGTATATATTTAGGCCATATCCCGTGTCGAATTTCGCTGATTCTGGCGATCCATTTATGTGCATAATTTTGAGCAAAAATTTAAATGGACCGCGAAAAATTTAAATGCATTTGCGTGCTATGGAGTGTGGTTTCGATTCCCGCCTAGTAAGGCCTAGTAAGGAAAAAAACACTTTTCTTGGAGCGGACAATTCTCCCCTGGTGTTGTGTAAATGTCCTGTCCGTTGTCAAATGCTAGGTGTTAGGTATGCAGTCTGTGCAACCGCTGGTCAAATATGGTGATCCTGTATTTTTATATATCCTCAGAAATGTCCAACCGTTATGTGGCAACGTGAAACTCCTGTTCCGGCAATTGCTTTGTGTCTGCCTGGATGTAAATCTTGTCGCCCACCACGGTGCACCTTGGTTTCGTTTAACTCCTGTACCACCATCTTGTGAGCCTGCTACACGAAACAACGTTTTGTATGACATTATCACCAGAATGCGCTGGAGTGAAATGTCAAACTCGAAGGATTACGACTTTAGCGCCTCTAGTTGTAAAACGCACAATTAATCAAATTCAAATTGATCGTAGAAGTCATGGTTGATGGCAATTTCTCTAGTGTTACGTCTGTTTGTCTGTGGTTATTTATCTGTTAATATCCAAATCATTCTCAAACAAATCCGCTGCGTTTTTGCCATTTTTGTGCCTGAAGGTTTGGCGAAAAGAAAAACATACAAATATACTTGTTATTAGACGAGTTTGTACAATCCCATTGAATTCCGCCACTTAATTGTATCTTGACAGATACGTATTTCGACCTCAACAGTAAGGCCGTCTTCAGTGTCTCGTACTTGACTCGATTTCAAGTCGAGCCGAGACTTCGAGTCGAGTCAAGTACGAGACACTGAAGACGGCCTTACTGTTGAGGTCGAAATATGTATCTGTCAAGATACAATTAAGTGGTGGAATTCAATGGGATTGACAAGTGAAGACATTCCACTAAAAAGCTCAAAATAATTTTCTTAACATACAAATATACTCCAAAAAAGAAAGTTTGGTCAACATTTCGTTTTGGCTGTTCATATGAAAAGTTTGTTTGTAAAATCATAGCCTTTAGATGTAACTGTTTTGTACGACAAAGGGAAAACTTGACTGTACGATTGAATTATATTTATTGAACGGCTACTCAGTCTTACAATTCCACGACGAGTTTATTATCTACCCGGGATAGATAATAAACTCGTTGTGAAATTGTGAGATTAAGTATCCGTTCAATAATTATACAAGTTTAATAAAAACTAGATTTTACTAACAAAATTTAATTAGCACTTAACAGCTTGGACATTAAAATGTTCTCTAGTTCGGAACATTATCTTAAGTAACTTTTCCAGCGACACTAATTTTTAAACAACATCCGTTCTACCAAAGACACCGTTCTCCAATACAGCCAATGCACTTTTTAGATCACACCAAGCATTTCACCTACATTTGACGTTCTCCAGTATAGGCACCATAGTGGTACGCCACTTTTTATCTAGTTGTACCGGGCGCAACCAGAAAACCTGATTGCAACTGGCAAGAATTATCGTTACGGCACTGGACCAGGAAAGAAAAAACTTGCCCAACAGCCAGCTCCGCCGGTAGCTCCGACACCACGTTTGCCGATAGATCTCTTGGAATGCATACACGGGACTGGACTGGTGCGCTTCGGAGCTAGGGATAGCGATTATTCAGTGCCCAATAGTCTTGCAGCGAGCATCCTTTCTCCGTCGTTGTCCCGTGTTGAGTCTGTGGTCCAATTATCGTTGTCTGGAAGAATATTTACGTCGCGCACGTACGGGTCCGCTGCTTGTTCTTGCACGGGCCGATTCATCCGAGCGTTGAAAGTGTTGAAAATCAAAAGTGAAGTCATAATTTATTATAATCGTGGCGTGGTTGCTACTTACATGTACTTGAAGCGAAGAAGATAGAAAACTGTGTAAAGGGGAAGCTATCGGTCGAAAACAACAAAGTGGCGCTTTAGTGAAGAACTGTTTTCAAAGGAACCAACAACGCAGAAAAACGGTGCTTATGTACAGTTTTTGACAGTCAAATTCGAAATAAAATAATAATAAAAAAGCAGCGTGCGTATTGCGCCGAAGACGTACGGGTTCCCTCTGGATCGCATAAGCAAAACAAGAAAAAACGAAACAATTTTGTCTACGCAAGTCGAGAAGAAAGCAATTGTGTGCGTTTATGAGCGCAGCTGGCCCGCTGGTATATCCCCTGTTTGCGAGCGAATTCATTCAAGGCATTTGGCGCGAGACACGACGAAGAGTGAGCCTAAATGGTACGAGTTACGGTATCGAATTCACGATCGTTTCCTACAGCGAATCAGCTAAAGCTGGATTGTTTGTACTTTAAGCGAATGATCATCAATCGCAGTGCGACTCGGTAATATGTTGTTCTTTTGTAAACATTATGCGAAAGTAGTTTCGAAATTGTAACTAGACGTGATTTGGCGAACTTAAATTTAGAAATCATTTTCATTTAAAACAAGAATAGTTTTTGTTTCAATGTTGTAAAAAGAATAGTATACAACATTTGAATTACTATACTTTTCTCTTTACAGTAATATTTTCTTCCTTCACTTAATGTCCACATTTTTTATAATTGTAACATGTTACATAGAGGGGCGGAAAAGGCCTTTGGTGGAAACTGCTGATTTATTGGACAAAGCCAATGAAGTGGAGATTTTTGTCAGGTTTAGCGTACCTTGAAATCTTCGGCAAATCTGTGATATAAATAACCATTCGGAAGAATTTATCGAGTAAAACAAAAATAAATCTCGAAGAAACTAAAACGAGTTTCAGGTGAATTTAAAAAAAAACATCATTTGTCAATAGTTTCTCAATCTTCCTAATCCATTAGGAAAAATTCACACAATTGTGTATTTAGTAGATTTCATCAGGATCACATAAACTTAAATTTCAACTGATTTTTGATGTCCAGGCACCAAACGAAAGCTGTAGGTTCCTAGTACAAGCCCATGTGGTAATTCATCCAAATTTACCTCTCTAGTCACTAAAGAGGTACTGTTTGAGCTTCTCAATTTGGCACCTCACTTTCGAGTTTCATGTTATGAAACATAAAATTGCTTGCAAATATGTGCTCTGATGATCCCAACTGTATTTGCTATCATGTTTACGCCATTTCTTGGCAATTTTATCCCGCGAGCGGTCTACGGTAAGCCCGCTGGAAGATCCGGAACATCGAATGACACATCAAATCACCGCAAAACATGTTCAGATAAGTGAATCATATCCATAGGATACGCTAACTCCTTCAATTTCCTCCAAGAAACATAAAACATAATTGAAAAATATCATTTTACTTAATTTTCGAAGTCATTTGCACCAGTTGTCGCACAACAAGGAATTTGTTACTTGTGGTCTTGAACTCTGAAAATAAATAGGATTTTTCTCCAATTTAATAAATTTTCCAGAAAATGTTTGAAGAAATTCGGAATTTCTAATTGCAGTTGATTGTGGAGTTTCTTTAGGAATTCTTTCGTAAATCCCTTCAGGTTCTGCTTGGAAAGTATTATCAAAAAATTCATCCAGAAATGTTTTCAGCAATCCGCCAGGAATTCTTTTTCGAATACCACCTGAATTTTTTTTTAGAATTCCTACTGAAAATTTACTTGAAAATGATTGCTTTATAAAATCCTTCAGAAATTTCTTCGAAGTTTCTTCATCAGGTTAGATTTTTTTCCGAATTTTCCTTCAGTCTTTTGGATATTCTTTTAGAGAATCTTTCTCAAATTTCTACAGGATTTTCTTTGGAAATACATTCCAAATTCACTTTTAAAATCCCTTCGGAAAGTCATTTAGAATTTCCTGAAATAATTTTTTATGAAATTCGTAAAAGAATTTTCAAAGTAAAAGGAATTTCAAAGTATAAGGAATTTCTGAAGCAAATGTTAGAAGAATTTTCGAAAAACTCCTAAAAGAGGTTTTCCGAAGAATTTTTTCGACGAGGAAATTTCGATGAAATTTCTAAAAAAAATATTGAAGGCATATTTAAATAAATTTCTGGGAGAATTTTCAGAGGAATCCTTCAGGAATTCTTTCTGAAATTTCATTAAGAACTTTTTAGGAAATTATTATTAAAATTTATTAAAAAATTCCTACAATTTTTGAAGGAATATCTGGTGGAAATTCCCAAAACAAAAGAATTTTCGAGAGAATGGATTCTTCGGAGGAATTACAGAAATAATTGCAGGAGAAATTTTTTGAACAATATCTAAAGAAACTTCAGTAAGTATTCCCGAAAAAAATTCCGAAGTTATTTCTAAAGGTTTGCTTTTGAGTATTTTCTAAAAAAAAATTCGAAAGAGGTCCTTAAGGAGCTTCACTAGGTTTTCCTATTGGTGTTTTCGATGAAATTTATGGATGGAATTTCCGAACGAATGAATTCCTAATCTCTCTCCTCGTTTGTCGGGTGAAGATCACTGCGTCCAGATTTTAGGACTATTGTGATATACCCTTTTACTGTGAAATACGCAAGTTATCTCAGTAACATGTTTGTCACTGAGATACCTTGGTATCGACTGAACTCAAGACCATCTATTATTGATGAATAGAGATCCTGAGTTACAGTATGTGACTCCCCCATTCTGGCGAGACTAGCTTTATGAAGCCAACCACGTCCTTGGGGGATAAGATCCATATGTCAGCAGGCCCTAAAAGGGCTTGCTGAGAACTTTGAACCTACGTTGGGTGAGTGCACTGCAATAGCAGAGGATGTGTTCTGATGTTTCTCTCTCCTCGTCACAGAAGCGGCAATTTGAGGTTTGGATTGCTCCGATCTTTTGTAGATGGAATCTGCAGGGGCAGTGTCCAGTTATTAGACCGGTGTAGATGTTGAGATCCCTTTTGTTGAGACCGAATAGTTGTTGGGTTTTCTTGGGGTTAATCGTTACGAGCCTTTTGGATTGGCTCGTATGGGGAAGTGCATTCCAGTTTGATGTGATTTGACTGACCATATATTTGTCCAGTTCCATTTTTACAGAGCAGTCTGAGATCCCGCAGAAGGGCTCAGGGCCAATGAACCTTTCATTAGATCCATTCCTGGCTAGCTCATCAGCAATCTCGTTTCCCTCTAGACCCGTATGTCCTGGGATCCAATATAGGTAGACTCGATTGCGTATGGATAAGTTTTTTCAAAGCCAGAATGCATTCCCACACTAGCTTTGAGTTACAAGTGTAGTTATTAAGCGACTTAAGTTGCCGCTTGGCTGTCAGAGAAAATACATATTTTGCAAATCTATACTTTCTCCTCAGGCATAATAACACGCATTCTAATATTGCATATATTTCCGCCTGAAATACTGTGGGCCACTGTCCTAAGTGGACAGAAATTTTGTTGTAGGGCCATAGATTCCGGATCCTGTCAGATTATTCATTTTCGAACCATCTGTGAAGAAATTTATAGAGCCTGTTGGAACGTTGGGTCCACCTCCTTCCCACTCCTGGCGGGAAGGAATGAACACATCGTAAGGTAAGTCATAATTGACTACCGTTTCCATCCAGTCACTACAAATTCCTATTGCGGGATTTATGGCAAATTCATTTAATATGCTGAGGTGACCCGTAAGGTCTCCCGACAGCAGTGTTTTGTTCTCTTTAACCTTAGAGCACTTTTTTCCGCTTCCAGCTTTATGAATTGATCTAACTGGGGCAGGTGAAGCATTGCGTCTAGGGCCAAAGTGGGTGTACTACGAACTGCACCAGTGATGGCTATGCAAGCGGTGCGTTGGATTTTGTTGAGCTTAGCCCTTGCAGCAGCCTCATTAGTTTTAGGCCACCAGACAAGGGAAGCGTAAGTTGTCCTGGGACGGACAATGGTTTTATATATCCACATGATCATACTTGGTTTTAGGCCCCATCTTTTACCAAGGGTTTTTGAACAAACCCAAAGTGTATTGAGACCTTTCTGCACAACTGATTGGAGATGAGAGTTCCAATTAAGCTTTGCGTCGAGTATGACACCTAGATATTTTACTTCACTTGAATAAACTAATTGTGTTTGATTCAAGAAAAGGGGTTTCAGTTGTACCTTTCTCCGTTTGGTGAAAGGGATAATGGAAGTTTTTGTAGGATTTATGCCTAGTTGATACTTTTTGACACCAGGAAAGAGTGATTTAGGGCAGATTGCATTCTTTCCACGATAACACTTTCGAATTTGCCTCGTACAATAATGACAACGTCATCAGCATATCCAACCACTTCGAAGCCTCTTCTCTCTATGCTGTCTAGAAGCTCATCCACCACCAGTGACCACAACAAAGGAGAAAGCACTCCGCCTTGCGGACACCCCCTTGTTGCTTTAACAGTGATGTATGAACCGCTAAGCTCAGAGGAGATTTTCCGATTAGCTAGCATAGCATGTACCCAGGTAACAATGCATGGGTCGAATTTTCTCCTCAACATTGCTGACCCTATAGACGAATAAGAAGCGTTATCGAATGCGCCCTCAATATCAAGAAATGCTACAAGAGCAATTTCTTTTGCATTAAGTGTTTTTCGATTTTTTGAACTACCGTATGTAGTGCCGAGATCGTAGATTTTCCACTTTGATAAGCAAATTGGTTTTTTGACAAAGGCATTGCTTTCATAAATTTGTGATTTATGTACTCGCATAGTACCTTTTCCATAATTTTGAGCATTACAGAGGATAAACTTATCGGCCTGAATGCTTTGGGGTTGGTTTTATCTCTCTTGCCTGCCTTCGGAATGAAGACAGCCCGGATTTGACGCCAATCGTTAGGTATGTGTCCCAAAATCAGACTCGCCTTAAAAATCTCAACCAAGGGTGGAACCAGTGTTTTCTCCTCTTTTTGGATCAACGCTGGAAATATTCCATCCATGCCAGGAGACTTAAATGGCTCGAAAGATCTCACAGCCCTCTCAACCCTGGCCCGAGTGAAAGCTTCCTTTGCAACCTTTATTGCGTCTTTTTAGACCCAGAAACCCATGATTGGATCTCTTGTGGATCTGAGACAGCAATTCCAGTGCCTTGGTCGCCGATGCTCGACTCAGGGATTGAATCAGGGAAGTGGATCTTTAACAATTCGCTCAGTGTATCGCTAGGCTCTACAGTGAGCGAACCATCCGTCTTTCAGGCTACCCACACCATTGGAGTGGTCTTTTGAAAGAGTTTTTTGAGTCTGGCCACTACGGGTGTATTCTCTATGCTTTCACACATTAGAATCCACGATTTCCGTTTGGCTGACCTTATTTCTTTGTTGTAGTTCGTCAGGGCCTTTCTGTATAGGCTCCAATCGCCGGTTCGCTTAGCACGATTGAACTCCCTACGCGCAGTTTTCCTAAGCTTCTCAAGAGTTTTATTCCACCATGGAACGTCTCTACTCGAACTAGTTGATTTAGTTGGACAGCTCTCTTGGTAGGCGTTAAGGATTTTGTTTTTAATGGATTTGGACGCATCTTCCAATTGTGTTATGGACTTGATGTGACTTTCTATGATGTACTCTTCGGATCGTAGGATAGCTGAGTAGGATTCCCAATCAGTTTTCTTAGGATCTTTAAACGTTTTTTCCATCGTTAGACCCCCTTCCCATTCGAAGATGATGTGTTTATGGTCTGACATTGATATTTCTTCAGAAACATGCCAGTTTTTATTTTATCAGAGATAGACCGACTACATAGAGTCAAGTCCAAAACTTCCTGACGAATGGAGTTTTCAAACGTGGGCTTGTCACCAACATTACAAATGTCAATGTTCTTGGAAGAGAGAAACTGTAACAGGTACTCACCTCTGGTGTTTATATTGGTACTTCCCCATACGGTGTGATGTGCATTTGCGTCGCACCCTATGACGAAGGGGATGTTGTGTCGGTGACTGTAGGCTACGAGCGCAGCTATTTCTGGAGGAGGGATTTCGTCCACGTCACCTGGGAAGTATGCCGAGACCACCAAGATCTCTCTACTCCCTCTGGCGGAAGGTACCTCCATCCTGACCGCTACGATGTCCCTTTTTATGAATTCTGAAATTGGAAAGTATTTACAGTTGTTATGTAATAAAATAGCCACTCTAGGAGAAAGCTGGCTGTCATCATATACCAACTTACATGAGTGTTGTGGAATACCTTGTATTCTGGATTTATTGACCCATGGCTCTTGAATGAGGGCCACGGTTAAATTCTCTTTGGTGAACCTCCGACAGAGCACACCCGTGGCGCTCTCAGCATGGTGGAGGTTCACTTGCAGAACTTTAGTCGCCATTTCCGGGTTCCGCTTTTTCCGGACGACGACTGTCCGGCTTTGGATGTTGCGGATCATCAGGATGTCGTTTGGTATTACAGTCTGGGTTTCTCTCTTCCTGTAGCAACCTGGCCCGCCAGTTTCGCCTCTGTGGTGAAGCTGTCGCTTTTTGCACCCCTTTGCCCTGTTTAGATACCTTTGGTTTGGTACCACTAGAGCAGGGGTCGCATGTAAGCTTCGAGCTTTTCCTTTAGAGGCGGACAGACTAGCCTTTATGGTGCTTTTGGGGTGAGATTTACTAACCTCGCCCGAACCGGAGGCTTCCTCAGATTTCT
This sequence comes from Armigeres subalbatus, assembly GCF_024139115.2. Classification (NCBI taxonomy): domain Eukaryota; kingdom Metazoa; phylum Arthropoda; class Insecta; order Diptera; family Culicidae; genus Armigeres; species Armigeres subalbatus. The sequence continues at coordinate 178,197,113 of NC_085139.1, read as the reverse complement.
CTTGGGTCGGCCTTCCAGTTAGCCGAACCTCGTCTGAACAGGAGGCCTCCTCAGATTGCTCTTGGGTCGGCCTTCCAGTCGGATTGGCGGTAGCGGCAGTCGGTTGATCTGTAATCTTCCTTAGTTGGATTTCACCAAATCGGTAGTTGAGGGTGTATTTGGACTTCTTCAACTTTTCCATCGACGCACCCTCTACTGTGAAGATCCATTCAACATGAATATCTTTCAGAATGGATCGTTTCACAATACGCCAATTAGTTGTTGTGATGTCATTTTGGCTTTCTATGAGAGCCTTTATTCGGTCGTCATGAATTCCTAATAGAATGTATGAAAGAATTTCTGGATGTATTTCCTAAAGAAAAATTACCTAATGAAATTCTGTTGATTTTTTCAAGATATTTCAAGAGGAATTTCTGAAGGAACTCCTGAAAGAAATTCCAAATAATTCCTGGCATTTTGAATAGAATATCCGAAGATGTTCCAAGAGAAACATTCCGAATAATTCCCGGAGGCTATGAAAACCCTGTTAAAAACCCGGAGGCTTATGAAAACACTGAAAAAATCAGGGAATTTTTATTTTGAAAATAAGTCGACACCCTCAATGAAGAAAACCCCCGATTGATCCACCTAGCGGTATTTGTGCCTTTCTCGTACATCAGATATACTTAATTGGATGAGAATTTCTTAGCGTGTTTTTTCGTATATTGGCCATAACTTTTGATCCCATAGTCCGATCTGGCCATTTTTCAATGGTAAACAATGGGACAGGATTCCCCGTCGAATGCAATTTATTGCAAACAAATCGGATCAAGACAAAAGTCTAAAAGATGAGTGAGTTTTATTTTGCGCACATTCATACACACACGCACACACATACACACAGACAGACATCATCTCAAGTTGTCGTGCTGAGTCGATTGGTATATAGCACTATGGGTCTCCGGACCTTCTATCACAAAATCGTCTTGGAAGTAAATATGTAGCCTTTTCGTTACACCTTGGTGTCCGAGAAAGGCAAAAAGGGTATGGGCAATAAATTAATTTAAAATTTCCACAAATAATGCAAAATTTCCATAAACAATTTAGAATTTATCACAAAACAGAAATAAATTAGCACTTTTAAGAGCAAAAAACAAAATTAATCCACCTAGCGTTGGTGGTGCCTTTCTCGCATTTAGTTAAGACACCAACCTTATATGGGGTTTATATGGTCCGATGTACCATTTTCTTCATAACTTTTCAACGCAACGACCGATCGTTATCAAATTCAATAGTGATCAACAAGGCTTTGTCCCCTGTCGAATGAAACTTGCGAGAAAATCGGTTAAGGATTACTATACGAAAAGTTGTCTAATGTTTTTTATAGCTTTTGTGCACACACATACACACACACATACACACACACATACACACATACATACACACGGACAGACGGACATGTGCTCAGTTTGTCGAGCTGAGTCGATTGGTATATAACACTATGGGTCTCAGAGGCTTCTATAAAAAGTTCGTTTTCGGAGTGAAATGATAGCCTTTCGGTGCAACTTCGTTGTACGAGAAAGGCAAAAATGTAATAATAAGAGAAGATTTTTCCATAAATAAATCAAAATGTTCCAAGAAAAAAATTCCGTAAATAAATCAATATCAGCAATAAACAATTACAACATTTTCCACAAAATAAATAATTTTTAGAATAAGAAGAATAATAAGAAAATTTCCATAAAAAAGTACAAAAAAGCAAAAAAAATAATAACAAAATGAATTTAAATTAAACGATTAAATTCATTTATGAAAAAATGCTCAGTTTTATTATTTTATGAGAATTTTCATATTTTTATTGCTTTTATTGATTATTTGTGATTTTTTGTTGATTAATTTTTCAAAATTTTGTATTTTTTTCCGAAGAACATTTTCTTGGAAAATTCTTCTATTATTCTATTATGATTGCAATTTTTGCTTTCAAAAGTGTAAGTTTATTTTTGTTTTGTGGAAAATTCCTAATTGTTTTTGGAAATTAGGCATTATTTGTGAAAATTTTGTATTTATTTATTGCCCATAACCTGATTTCTTTATTTCCAATTTAAAAAATTTTATGGAAATGTTCAATTTTTTCAGGGAAAGCTTTTATTTTAGTCCTGAACGACGAAGAAATCAGCTAAGCGATTTACATGTCGAAAGAAGCGATCCGAGTAAGATCGGGCAGATTCGACTGGTTTAAAAATATTTAAATATAACGTTGGTAGACAGCAAATTTGTGTTCGCGATGCTCATGTGTTGCAATCAACTGGTTATCTAAAATCTAAAATCAACCGGTAACTGGCGTTTGTTGTTTATTTGGGAAAATTCCGAGATTATTTGGTCACAAAGTAGGAAATGGATCATCGCTTTAACGGCGTTGAAGTCACTTGCATGTTTGCATGATTGCATGTTCAGAAAAATCAGAAGAAATTCAAAACGGACATCAACCCAGATTGTCCCTGCAAGGCTCTAAAGCCCTTGTGTATTATGTGCAGTCCAAATAAGTTTGATGCAGATGTTCTAAGTTCTCCAAATTGTCCTGTCTGAACTACGCCCGGGAACCCGCTGCTTGAAATTATGATTGTAATGATTTCTTGATCGCATTATTCGACGTGTTAAACTAGAACATGTCCTTCTCCACATGCCATTAGGTTCAAGTTTCCCATAATACAAGCTCCCAACAAATGCTTGCACACTTGTTCATTTATTTAATAAAACGGATTTGATGAAATTCGCATAAAAAGTTTTGTCACGCAATTAACCGCCAATGTACCATGCGTCTCCATATGCTTTTATACTCACATTTTTTTACTTTCTCATACAACAAATTTGTATCGAAAGGCTATAGGACTACTCCAAAAAACAACTTTTGATAGAAGGCCCGGAGACCCATAGTGTTATATACCAATCGACTCAGTTCGACGAATCGAGGTGATGTCTGTATGTGCGTATTTTTTTTTCTTCCTAAGCAATGGAGGGGGAATCTGCTCAACAGACATCCTGGGTTGTCCAGGAAGTGCGGGGTTAGGAACCACCTCCAACAGCAAACGAGGGAGGCAGGACTACATCCCCGACCCGCTAAACCGTTTCCATTGCCGCCAAGCCCATAGTCCTTTCGGTACAACCAAAACGTAATGCTTCAAAGGGGGCCAGTGCACAACGCACCCTCGAGGTTAGCTGCGTGTCCTTGCAGCATCGAACATCGTGACTTGATTTTTAAGAAGAACACCATGGTATCGTGCCAGCGCATTGCCGGCTTTCCAGGTGGCCTTATCACGCCCTATGTCCTCGGAAGGTGGGAAGGGTCGACTTCGCGCCTGCTTCCCTCTGCACGACTGGTATCAAGAATGATGATGGCGCGTGCATCCCAAATTGACCTCTCTGCGACAGGGTCTATTCCCCAACACATAGAGGGACTTGCCGACGCGGTGCCTACGCCTGCCCCAGCCTTGACGGGGACCCCTTTCCGTCCTCGGGCTCGGAACCCGCCCAGTTGATCGACGCCGTGAAAGCGACGATACAATGTTGTTCTTCGCGCGGCCACTTGTTCGATAAAAGGATCGAGTTCGACCACAGGGCATAACCACCGGTATGACCCATGAAGCCGACTCCGATCCCTTGGACCACCTCTCATTTGCGCCTGAACTAGCCATCCTTGAGTCCACGCGCCAACTTCTGTGGAGCTCCGAGACGATTTGGACAAAAGCCGATAATGCGGCGTTCCAGTCAACTTCATCTTTACACATCCTCCGAACTAGGTTCTCCGGGGTAGTGTCCAGACCACATGTGGCAAGCATGTGGTCACGCATTGCCCGAAAACGTGGGCACACGAACAACACTTGTTCCGCCATTTCCTCTAAACCTGCGCACACCAAACACTCGGGCGATGCCGAGTAAGCCAGCTGCGTAACCTGCACTGTGATTTGTAGCACGCCTCAACGCCGGGCACATCGAATCCCTAATGGGGTACTTGCTGTTCACAGCTTTGCTGGAACAAATCAAACAATTGGGAGGGTTTGTGCAGCATTGTGCCTTATGTCCCTCCAATCCGCAGCGTCGGAAGAGATTGCTTCTGTCAGGGCCTTTGCAGTCCCATTGCTTGTGCCCCGGTTCCAGGCACTTGAAGCAAACTTCGGGTTGCTCATATATGCCCACAGGGCACACCGACCATCCCACCTGGACGCTCTCCAGCTTGACTACCTTGGAGGCGTCCGCTGCAGATAGCCGAACCAATGCTACCTGCGTCCCTGCCGGACCTTTCCGTAGCCGAACGGCTGTGGTGTGGTCTCCACTTCACACTGTCGCCGAAGTGCCGTGACGAGCTCTTCGACTTCGGTGATCTCGTCCAGGTCTTTAACCCTTAGATTCACCTCCGTCGTGAGTGCCCTCACCTTGACCGTCTCGCCTAGGACCTCCTCCGCCAACTTCTTGTAGGCGACGCCCTTTTGCGAGACGCCCCGCTTCAGCTCGAGGATCACCTCGCTCATCTGGGTACGTCTTATTCGACGTACGTCGGCGCCGAGTTCACCGAGCTTGACGTCACTCCTCATCGCCTTCAAGACATCAGAGTACTTAGCCTCGTCCGTTTTGATGACTAGGGCATCGCCCCTGGAGCAATTGGCGCCTACCCTAGACTTCTTGCTACCCTCATTCGCCTGGGCCTTCTTTTCGGCCCTTGACGTCTTCGGTTTTCTCTTGTTCTTGACTAGGGTCCAGGAGGCGTCATCCCCCTCTATTTCCCTGGTCTGGTGCGGCTGAGAGCTCTCAGCCTGCCGTAACCCCTTACCACCGTCTTTCCTGGGTCTTTCCAGGTCCTTCCTCCCCCGGTTTTGGAGGTACCTGGCCGGGGTTCAGCTTTCCAGCCTCATTACTCTTGTTCGGGGTAGTAACCCTCCGCGTTTTGGAGCGGCCCCCTGGGAGCTCATCCCCTGGAGACTGTCTCCCCCGTTTTTGTGTCAGTCTGGGTAGACCTCGACTCCACGGATTTCACGGGTTTACACTTGGCCGTCCCGACCGCCCTCTCCATCTTGGCGTCCAACGTCGACTTTCGAAGTTTCAGCAAGCTCCTCTTGAGTTCCTTACTGATATTATGCTTCGATGACGCAAAGTCGATGATGGCGTCCAGCTGTTCCGTCGCCACCTCGAAGGCCGAAAGCCCAGCGCGTTTGCGGTTCATCGCCTCCACAAGCCATGGGCCGTCGATAACCTCTACCGGCATAGCCGATGAGATGGTTAAGTGACCCACACTAGCGCTGCGCACCGAGCTGCCGACTATTTCCTCTGGCCTCCTAGGCGGAGACCTGAACAACCCACCTCTTGCGAAGGGGTTGTCGCCTACACTACTACCACTAATTGAAGGATTGACTTGGTTTTCCATTTTGATCCCACGAGTTCCTCGGGAAAAGAGGTCCACCACGCCAGAGCCCAGCATGACGCGGTAAGGCATAATTACTGTGGAGGGTGCCCAGTAGACCTCTTCATGTTTTCAAAAAGTATAAAAAATTCAATCGGTCAGCCCAGCATCACAATTCTTATGCTAAAATAAGTCTCCTGTAAAATTTTCAGCTAATTCGGATAAAATTTCGAGGTGGCTCAAGTCGATTTAGTGTTTTTGGGCTATTTTCAATTTTAGGAAAAATCTAACAAGAGATATAAACGTCGAAAACTATCGCAACAACCTCTATACGGAAGCTTTTGGTGTGTTCTACAAGTCTTGTGAACATTGCGATTCGTTCCGTTCACGTTTTGTCCATGTTAAAGTGATTTTCAAGCTTTTAAGTGCATAAAAATACTGTTTCCCCTAAAAGTCGTTGTTCTACAAAATTCTTGAGTTTATGACAAATGATTGTTAATTTATTATATTATTATTCCTCTTTTTACCCTGGAAATTTGAGTAATATAATTGCTTATGTGCGATTTACCGTTAAATTCTTAAAAATCAGAAGCTGAACATTTGTCATAAATTTGCACGTTAGGATTTCTTCAAGCAAGTTGTCAACATATACCAAATTAACATTGTTTATTGCCTGTCATAAGACGAGTTTATACAATCCCATTGAATTCCACCACTTAATTGTATCTTGACAGATACGTATTTCGACCTCAAAAGTAACTTACAGTCGAGTCAAGTACGAGACACTGAAGACGGCCTTACTTTTGAGGTCGAAATACGTATCTGTCAAGATACAATTAAGTGGTGGAATTCAATGGGATTGTATAAACTCGTCTTATGACAGGTGAAAACATTCCACTAAAAAGCTCAAAATAATTTTCTTATCAAAATTGTTTATTGGCTGTTACTGTCGGCGATGACCCAGTCGTCTTTGGTTTGAAGGATAGGGTTAAGGCAGGAAATTTCGTCTTTTTGTCATAGTCTTTAGAACCAATAAAAGAGACACTTTTTTGTCAAACTCATCCGTACCACCCAAGGAGCACAATCGAAGTGAATTTGCTTGCTGCAACTTGATTGTGACTGAATCTGGTCATATATAAGTTGCAGCCATCTATTTGAAATATGTTTGCTGCTCGGGCAAATCGTAAGCCCAGAAGAAACGTTCTGCTATAGTGGAGTTCTAGTTATATTAAGTTTTATTATACTGATTATGGATTGACTGTACGTTTTAATTTCATTTATTGAACGGCTACTCAGTCTTGCACTTAGTTTTTTTATTTACCCGACGTTTCGACACGGGGAGACAATCGGGTAAATAAAAAAAACTCGTTGTAATAAGTGCAAGACTGAGTAGCCGTTCAATAAATGAAAGTTATATTATACCAAATTCATTAGCTGTTTATTTATACCAATGAATTAGTCAACATGATCAAATGCTCAGCCTTTTATAGCTATCCATTCTGAGATCATTTTTCCCAAACTGTTCACAAAAATTCAGAATTTCAGAATTCAAATTCATGGGGCCTTTCTTAGCCGTGCGGTAAGACACGCGGCTACAATGCAAGACCATGCTGAAGGTGGCTGGGTTCGATTCTCGGTGCCGGTCTAGGCAATTTTCGGATTGGAAATTGTCTCGACTACCCTGGGCATAAAAGTATCATCGTGTTAGTCTCATGATGTACGAATGCAAAAATGGTAATTTGGCCTAATAACTGTGGGAATGCTTAATGAACACTAAGCTGCGAGGCGGCGCTGTCCCAGTGTGGGGATGTAATGCAATGTAATGTAATTATATCCTTAGAATCAAAAATCAATTTTCGCTCCTGCTGATCCCTTACTTTTGGCTTCTTCGTGATTAGGCTGCGGTGGCCTTAACAATGAGTCGAAAATGCCGATGATGCTGTCGATGGGGCATTGACGGGGCAATCTGTTCTAGCTAAACATAGACTGTTCTTATGCCTCAGTTATAACTATTTTTTTTTGGATTCCGATCAGTTTCACCTCAAGTGTAACTAATAATGTGTGAAATCATTTTTCCAAATATTTATTTTTAAATAATTAAACAAATGAAATAGGCTGGCCTAACTTTTCTAAACATTATCAAATCTAGTCCAACATTTGAAAAACGTATACGCCAAAATTGATTCTTTCTAGCTCTTAGCCTATGTATATAGGGTGGGTGTACCAATTGTCGCCATACTTAAGACCAACTATTTTTTTAAAAATAAGTAAAAGGCATGTGGGTGAACTTTATACATCAAGGGAAAGGTTTTGCTTCCTGCTCCTTAGAACAACTGTGAAAACCACAATAAAATTTGTTATTAGCCTCAAAATTAATGAATCCATAATAGGAACGCATGCACCAGTTGAGGCACTATTCTTAATTTTGGTTCCTTATTTGGCAAATCCCATTGTTTTCTTATGGGACTAGCCAAATAGGGACCACTAGTGCGACAACTGGTGCAAAGGATGTCAAAAATTAAGCAAAATCAATTTTAACAATTATGCTTTGCTTGTTTTGGAAGAGATCAAAGGTGTTATCGTATCATATGAATATGCTTTATCGATATGAACTTGGTTTGCGGTGATTTGATCGGCCATTTGGCATATAAAGCACTAGTGCGACAACTGGTGCTATAGCCACAACTGGTACATCTAGCCTAGTTATGTATGTAGGCGAGGAACACAAAAAAGATAAAATTTTGGCTGTTACACCCTTTTCAAACGTTGGTCTAGAATTCATCCCCTGAATCTACATAAAAATGGTAAAGATCAGTGTAACGGAAAAAATATCCTAAACATGTGTACCATGTATTCATGTGGGACAAAGTGTACAAGCTTTCCTAAAGCATGTGCCAAATCTGCATCCTAGCGTTGCGTTGGTTTCAAAGTAGCACTATCTTATCGACCAACGGGGTAAATATTTTAACAACCAACGTGCTTCCAACAAGTTCTTCATCAAAAAAGAATGCGACTGAAGTTTTGATTTACTGTCAAAATTTCAATCGCATGAAAAGCCCAGCTAAAATGAAGGAAATTCATAATAACATCTTAAGCTCGTCCTTCTCGGTTATTTTGGCAACTGAAACCAGCTGGGATGAAAGCGTGAATAGTGAAGAACTTTTTGGGAGCAGCTTTAATGTATTCAGGGACGATCGCGATTTCTTAGAATCTAAAAAATAAAGTCTGGTGGTGGAGTTCTAATCGCAATCTCTAGCAATTTTGATTCAGAAATAATAACTACCAAAATATATAAGAACTTTGAGCATGTTTGGGTGTAATCTAACATTGCAGGAGAAACCCATGTTTTCTCATCTGTGTATTTCCCACCGGAACATGCGCAAACAACATCTTATGAAAGTTTTTTAAAAACTACAGAAGAAATTTTATCGGGACTTCCACCTGAAGTCAAAGTACATATTTACGGAGACTTTAACCAACGCACCGTTGACTTTATTCCGGATTCAGAGAACGAACAAATTCTACTTCCAGGCGCTGGGGAAAATGAAACACTTATGTTTATATTTGACAGAACTGCTAGCCTAGGACTTAATCAAATCAATCACATTAAAAATCAACAGAACTGTTACCTTGATATCCTACTAACCAATATTCAAGAAGATTTCTGTGTGACTAAATCATTGAATCCCTTATGGAAAAACGAAACATTCCACACGGCAATCGAATACTCTGTGTTCGTTCATGAATATAAAAAACCCAGCGACTGTGACTTTGAAGAAGTCCTTGAATACAATAAAGCAAACTATGACAACATAAGACATAAGCTAAGTAGATTTAACTGGAAGCAAATTTTAGAGAATGAAGGTAATATTGAATCTTCCGTTGATGTCTTTTATAACATTATTTTTGATATTATTATTGACGAGGTCCCAACAAGAAGAAAACGACGGAGCGGAAATTCAAAATATCCAATTTGGTACAATAGGCAAATAAAAAATTTAAAGTATCGCGAACTAAAATTACAAAAAACTTACAAGCTAGACAAGACGAATGAAAATTTGGAAAAATATTTGAACACCTGCGATCAGTTAAAATTAGCAATTGATGTAGCATTTGAAGAACACAACACGAAAACAGAAAACGAAATAAAGTCATGTCCAAAGAACTTCTTCAATTACGTAAAATCAAAATTAAAATCAGACAATTTTCCGTCAACCATGTATTTAGAAGAACGCGTCGGTAATTGCTCCGAAGATATCTGTAATCTTTTTGGAGATTTCTTTCAAGAAATATACACCACCTTTTCGGAACAAGATCGCGACCTAGATTTTTTTGCGCCTATCCCAGAATTCGCTAGGGATATCAGTGTTAATCAGATCATGGTGAACGATATTCTAAACGCTTTAAAAAACTTAGATGCATCTAAAGGCCCTGGTCCTGACGGTATTCCACCGATATTTATGAAGAGTCTGGCTAAAGAGCTGACTGCACCTTTGTTTTGGCTCTTCAGATTGTCGTTGGAATCCGCAAATTTTCCCAGGGTATGGAAAAGCTCCTATCTTGTGCCTATCTCCAAATCAGGCAAAAAATCTGACATTCGTAATTACCGTGGAATAGCCATCATCTCTTGCATTCCCAAACTTTTTGAATCCATTATCAATGAAAAAATATTTTCACAACTTAAAAACAGAATTACGAATAAGCAGCATGGATTTTTCAAAGGTTGCTCTACCGCTACAAATTTAATAGAATTCATTGACTATTCTCTTAATGCAATGGATAATGGTAACTACGTGGAAGCTCTATACACTGACTTTAGTAAGGCGTTTGATCGCATTGACATTCCAATGTTACTCATCAAATTGCAAAAAATTGGAATTGAGCCAGGACTCCTTATATGGCTTGAATCTTATCTCACAGACTGGCAACAAATAATAAAATTTAACGGAAAGAAATCCAATCCCATTCAAGTCACTTCAGGTGTTCCACAAGGCTCTCATCTTGGCCCTCTTTTATTTACATTATATGTAAATGACATTACCTTCATTCTCAAAAATATAAAGATTTTAATTTATGCCGATGACATAAAGCTATTTATGGAAATAAAAAATGAAGACGACATAATCATATTCCAGAATGAAATACACATGTTCTATACATGGTGCAGAAAAAGCCTATTGCAACTGAATGTTAAGAAATGGAACATAATATCATTCAGCAGAAAAAGAATAACACCAAATACACAAATTGTATTAGGGAACAATACTGTAGAAAGACACGAAAGAGTTAGGGATTTAGGAGTGATTTTAGATTCGAAACTAACTCTTGTTGATCACTATAACACAATCATCCACAACACTAATAATATGCTAGGCTATATCAAGCGTTTTTGCTTCAACTTTCAAGATCCCTACACAATCAAAACACTATATATTTCATATGTACGATCTATACTGGAATATTGTAGCATTGTATGGTCGCCTTATACAACCACACATGAAGAAAGAATAGAGTCAGTACAAAAACAATTTCTATTATACGCTCTTCGTAAATTAGGTTGGACGTCATTTCCTCTTCCATCTTATGAAGCACGTTGCATGCTTATAAATATACAAACTTTGAAAGAGCGTTGAGAATGTGCAACGGTTTCATTTGTTAACGATATAGTTTCTCAACGTGTTGATTCAACTGAAATTTTATCGAAATTTAACTTTTACATACCTTCTTGGCTACTTCGACATAGAACATTATTTTTAACCAACCACTGCCGAACAAATTACGCCAAATTTGGGCTTCTCAACCGAATGATGGCTGTTTACAATCAACACTGCGAAACTATTGACTTAACAATGTCTCGGCATAACATTAGACAGTATTTTCAAAGAACAAACATTACAAATTCAGCAATATAAATTCAAAATCAAATTATTCATCACTTTACTAAAAAAACTATTATTTAATTATACTATAGCATTACAAAAACAAACATTTATATGTATATGTACTAGTCTACGTTGGTTGACGAAATAAAATAAACAAAATAAACAAAAAAGATGTAGACTCGAGTTGATATAGTACTAATGGCCCAGGTACTAATCTACTTGTAACTTGTTACTAATGACGATTGCACACAGTGGAGTCTGAAGAAATAATAAATTGAATGGTGTTATATACGGAAGGCGACTAAAATTAGATAAGAAGAACCAAGGACTTCTTCGAGTCTAAGTTTGCATTTTTGGTGGTTTGTCAAAAATAAATGATTTACGTTACCATCAATTACCGTCTAACTTCAATGCCTCAAAATCAGGTCTAATTTAAATTTTCACAACTGACAAATTGGTGTGCCACTAACGTAGATTATTTCGTTTCATATTCGTAGCGTATTTAAATCATGCTCACGTCATCATTCCGAAATTAGCCTGTTTACAATGTTGGTGAGTTGGGCAGCATCGATCTTTGATTATAATAAATTGCACCTTATTTCAATTTTGCACCGTGCAATGCATTTCAAAAACTAGGGCCAGGCTTCCTTCAACTCCACGAGTAACTACACATTGCCAACCCATATGCGTCTATATGAACATTAATGCACGCATTCAAGTGCCGTAGCCGTTCGTCATAATAAAAAAGTGTTTCTATTCAATAGTCATCAAACTAAACGGACCTCAAGTCAAGCCGTTGCGTTGCATGATCAAAATTAAGCCTACCCGAAGTCTGTCCGCATCCAATAATCGAGTGTTTGAAATGTGATTTTTTTACGGTTACCGTAGCATACTGCGCGCTTCGAATCGCCGTAAATGTCGACTTCGTCACTTGCGAATTTTACGCCGCTGGTTTGGTGGCTGGTGCAACAATAATTATGAAGTTACGTTGAATGCGAACAATAAGCCACCAACACATGGTCGCTCATGCCGCATATGTTCTGCTCCATGAGGTGGTTTGATTGGATGGCAAATGGCGCGGCATGGGCGCCCAACCAGAGTTACAGAAACAGGACTGGCAAAAGTGCTGCGTTTGAGCAGCCAACCTTTGTACGGTGGTATCATAGAATGAGAGGTGGTCAAACACTTTTATAATTTAAAATTTGAAAGCGCAAAAGAAGCTTACTATTTACGTCGAATCGAATGGTGACTCCAAATTATTATTACTGAATAATTGTGATTTAGCAATTAAGAATTCAAAAAATGATGGAAAATTATCATAGTTGATTTTTAATATTTTCCAATTTAATTCACTGTAGTATGTATTTAGTAATATTTGCGGATAGGGCTATAGTTCGGAAGCATTTCAATTATAAACGTTTGCCTAACTTTTGTCCATCGAGCTCGACTTAGTCCAGTATGATTTGGTTGCGCCGGTAAATCGTTACCAATACCGACCATAATTTTTAGTTATGCCAAAGACTTTAGGTTCATGTGATGCACTGAATGATGACTTATATTGTTTTCCGTTTGCAACAATATTTAATGCTCCCGAAGCGGCGGCAACGATTGTCGATCAGGAGCTTCCTAGACGAACGGTGGCGATGGTACGATGTAACTAGAGTACGCGCCACGGATTGCTGTTTCGGGCACAAGGGTCTTGGCATGGAATGCGTGCATATGAGTATTAGGCGTATCGTATGAGGCTTGTTAGGGTTGTTATTAATAGGGTGTTTTTTATATTTAATGGAGTATGAACAATCAACATGTACGATGCAAGTATGCGCATTCCATCGTGAGTATAAACAATAAGAAGACCTTCTGAATGATCATATTTGTCTTCCTATTGAAACTTTCACTTCTACTAGTAATTTAATAACAGTTTGCATGTTCAAGCCATAAATATTTTTTTGGATGGAAAATATTCTACAAACCTGTATTGTTTTTTTGTGTCCAAATGTGGCTTGTGATTGCTACTTAACATTCGCTCCACATTTTTTATTTCTGACTAATGTTACGGTATTAAATGTCACGACACAACTGTTCGCAGAAACATGGGATCACGCCAAAAATGAACTTTTTATTGAAGGTAAAACCCATTTTCATTAATACCTACCGAAACTGAGGTCAGGGTGACATGTGCGGTACATGATAGATTTCTCCATTCCGCTCGATTCATGGCTGCACGTCACCAACCTACGGAGGTTCTACAAATCGACCCAAATTGTACGCTGCACACCTTCTTGTATCGGATTCTATATTCTCACTGCGGAATGTTTTGACGTTATTGACGTCGGAGAAAAACCTATCGTTGATTGGAACGTAGTCGATTTAGTTTTCCGTTTCTTGGCAGGGTGATCTCCATGTTGCCTTGTATGTAGATATTCTTGCCGGAACAAAATGCTCCGAACTACCATTCCGCTGGAGCAGGATTGTGCTTATTTATTCTCATACGATAATGAGACCACATCGTGTAGTTACGCCAAGTATCTCAGATGTTCGTTCTTTCCTGGATCGTGAAAGTCGATGAGGCACATCACGCAGCGCAAAATGTTTCAATCCCCTCCAGTTGAAGATCAGCGCAGAAAAGGCGAGCGAGAACGCCTCCTTTCGGCAGCCATAAGTGTCTTAAACTCGGTTGGGTATGGAATTTGTTTTGACAGTTTCATATCTACGTGATGAGCCGACCAAGGGCCGAAAGTCTCGCTCTTAGAGACAAGATTAATTATACGTTTCGGATCACGAATCCTCCACGTGTGTTAACCTTTTTTAGCGAGCGTTACCTTAGTTGATTTCGTTTCTTTGTCGAAACTTTCGAGGTAGTTGTGCTTCTCTCTGATCGCTAGAGCTCCCTTAGGGTACTCCACTCCGTGCTCCTTCGCGTTCACTACCTATGATCCCATATCAGTCCCATATGAATAAGAAATTATTGAAAATTATTGCATCATCAGTGTTTCGGTACAATACAATTCGGTTGCAATCGATAATTTCACCATAAATATGACCATTGAAAATTTTAAAGAACCTGTTATGAATTGAAACTTAAAAAAAAATCCCAAAAACTTATTAGGGTATCCAGGATCCATAATATATGAAAATTCAAAACAACTCGAAACATTTCGGGCTCAAGAATTCTCCTTGAAATCCTTCTAGAAGCTTCTCTGGGAACTTCTTAATTCTCTACGGAAAGTTATCCAAAAGTTCCTCTGAAATTATTTCTCTTGTAATTGTAATTCCTCCTTAACAAGAAACTCCTAAATTTTTTTTTAGAGATTTCATGAGGAAATTCCTTGTAGATTTCTATTCTTCTCCCCAAGTTTTACTTTTAGACATTTCTTCGGCTATTCTTCCAGAAAAATCTCCGGCATTTCCTTCAGGAATGCACTCGAGAGTTCCTTCAAGAATACATACGGAATTTTCTCCCAAAATTCCACCAGGAGTTTCTTTAGAAATATATGACGGAAATCCTCCGATTTCACTTGTATATCTATAAGAATCTTGTATATCTTTTAGGAGCTTCTCCGGGTATTCCCCCAGAAACTCTTTCTTTAATTCCTCCGGGATAACTTCCTGGATTTTTTTCGCAATTACTTCAGAATATCTTTCAAGCATTCCACTAGAAAATTCTTTGGGAATTTCTCCAGGAATTCGTCGGAATTCCCAGAAATTCTTCCAGGTATTTTTTCCGTAAATTCCTTCAGATACTTCTCCAGGAATTCCTTCAGGAATTTCTCCGGGAATTTAACGTGGAATTGTCTTACAATTCTTTCCAGAATTTACTCCAGAATTTCATTCGGAAATTAATTTGAGAGTTCCTCCTGGATATACTCCAAGATTTTTTCCTGAATTTTTTTCAGAATAAACCCCCGGAAATTCATCCAATAATTTCTTCAGCAATTCATCAAGGAAAACTTTCAGGGTTTCATCTGGGAATTTCTGCATTCATTCCTCTTGGTATTTTTCCGGAAATTCCTCCAGGAACTTCTCCAAGAATTATTTCAGGATTTCCTTGTGGGAATTCCTTCGGAAATGCTTGTGGGAGTTCCTCCGGGAGCTCCTCCAGGAGTTTTACCAATAGTTTCTCAGGGAATCCCTCCAGGAACTTCACAGGGAATTCCTGGAGGATACTTGGCAGGAATTTCAAGGGAAATGGGATTTCGGAAGTTTCTCTAGAAATTCAACTCCAGATATTTCACCACCAGTTCCACCAGTAGTTCCTCCGTGAATTCATTCAGGCTTTCTTTAGGAATTTATCTACAAATTCCTCCAGAAATTCCTCTGAGAATTTCTCTGGGAGTTCCTCCGGAAGGTCCTTTAAAAATTCTTACGGAAGTTCATTTGGGAGTTTTTCCAGGATTTCTTACGAGAGTTTCTCCAGGATTTCCTTCGGAAATTCTTACTGTAGTTTTTCAAGAAATTCCTCCAGAAGTTCCACTGGCAGTTCTCCAAGAATTCCTCTGATAAATTCTCCGGGAATTCCTCCAGAAATTCCTCCGGGAGTTCCTCCGGAAATTACTCTGGGAGTTTCTCCGGGAGTTCCTTCTCAGAGGAACACCCGGAGGAACTGCTGGTGAAACTCCTGGAGGAATTCTCGTAGAAAATACCGGTGGATCTCCAGAAGGAATTTCCGGAGGAACTGAGCGCCTGTAAGATCTCCCGGAGGAATTTCAGGAGGAACTCCTAGAAGAATTCCTAGAAGAACTTCGGTAGGAATTTTCAGCTAAATTTCTGAAGAAAGCCTGAATGATTTCCTGAAAGAGCTACTGGTAGAATCCTCTCTGAGGAATTCCCGGAGGTGCTCTCGGAGGAATTCTCGAAAGAACTTCCCGAGGAAGTTCTGAATAAACTCCTGGGAGAATTTTTGAAGGAACCCCCGGAGGAAAACAAGTGAAAGTCAGTTTTGGAGAAATGGCTGGTGGAACTCCTGGAAGAATTCCCGGAGGAACTCTTGAAGTTTCCACCGGAATTGTTTCAGGATTTCTTTGGGAATCAATCTAGGAATTCCTCCGAAAATTCCATTGTTGATTTCATTTTCGGTACAATTTCTGTATAAATTTTCGGTAGAATTCCTGAAGAAATTCTTTGACATTTTTACAAGAAATTTTTCGAAACTTTCGATGAAAATTTCATGGAATTTACACAAGAAATTCGAAGATTTTTCGCGAAATTTTCAGGAATGTTTACTGGCAATTCTGCGGAATTAACTCACTCACCCACGGAATATTCTTAGGAATCCTCGATGCAATTTTTCAGAAATTTTAATGAAAAACAGTGCGAAAGAATTATCTGAAGAATTCACTGCAGAACTTATAAATGAGTTCGTGGAATATTTCTTGGAGTAAATAATGGTGGAACTTTCGGCACAATTCCCGGCGAAAATTATGGTGAAATTCCTGAAGACATTGCCGAAGAAGTTGCTGGAGGTATTCTTAAAGAATCCCTGATAGAATTCCGGATAGAATGACTGGAGCAATTGTCGAAGGAATTCCTGGAGGAAGCTTACATATTGGTTTTTCTGCCTATTTCATAATAAATATTATTTCAGCGAGGATTTGCTTAGAAATTCAGATGTGTGGTTCTAGTTTTCTAAAACTTATTAAAAAATGCAGGATTTTTAAAATAATTGTTATAGCCGATTTTATATTCTAATACTAAGTTCGTTAATAATGTTCTCACTTTATTTAAAAATATCTGATGAGCAATAAATCATGCATTTTTAAATCAATTATTTAATCATTATTGTTGTTAAATAAACGCACAACGCGAATGTTGCATTGTGGGCATGAATGCCTCACGTTATTTCAACGCCCAGCGCAAAACACTATTGTGATCCAGCCTTTACTGTCGAATGAGAATTTGGTTTCAAAGTTTTTGGAACTTAGAAGGAAATTGTGCCAAGCGCTAATATTCATGTGTTTTTATAAAACTACTATAAAATTACGATTCAGAAAAGACCTAAAAAAGTTGCCCCCCCCCCCCCTACTCGAAATCCTGGCTACGCCCATGACCAAGTAGATGACAGTCAGCACGCCAGCCCTCAGGGGGCGCTGGAATCAAGAATTACGGTATGGGAATCAGAACAATTTTATTCGTTACATGGCGAAATAATAACAAACAGACCATGAAGTCCAAAGGTCTATGGCGGAGATATTTCAAGAAATCTAATCTTTCTTCTATCTCAAATAAACAACGAATGATTTGGTCTTAACTTTGGCTGTCCTTCCGGTTTCTCTGAGCCTCTGAGTTATTTGAAAATTGTAGATCGGATTGTAACCATTTTCGGGAACAATTACTGCTACAGTTGCTGACCAAAATTGTAAAAGACCTTTTGCGCTAATGATTTATATCGGGTTGGGGTAAGGGTAAGGATGGTGTAGATTTAAGACAAATTTGCTCATTTCATTCAGAAAAACTTCATTTAGTCCGAAAAATCATCATCATGGACGCATTTGACCTGGCGGCATTACGATAAGCAGTGATAATGTGCTTTGATTAAATGACTACTTTGGTTATCATTTATGAAAATTCTCGTAGATTAGCCAAATTTATCCTCAATACATACAACATGTGCCAAGCATTCATAGCCTCATTTCACAACATGGCCCTCCTGCTTCCGATGTCGATTCCGACCACTTCAAAGTTGGATGTTATTGACCCAACTTCCATATCCAAACCACTGACAGACCCTCTTATGTTGTATCTTTCTTGATCCGGAATCCGATTGTGATTAAGATCATCGATTGATCCCCTTTAGATTTGGATTTTCTTGTTCCAACCATTTGACATTAGTATATGATTTGTCACGATTTTCAAATCTCTTTTCTCTGCTATGTACTTGCAAGTACGTCAGTTCCTTCCACTAAGAGCAAGAAACAGCCGTTATTACATAACTTTCAGCAATTTTAATGATCTTTCAGCCTGGATGTTCCAACAGATTCCATACGAGGATTCAAAAATGCCCACGACTCTATCAAGTTCCTAACATATCTCACCATATTTTGCAAATTAGTGTAAAAGCTCACAACATTCAAAAACTTTCCAGGGACATACCGCCTAATATACTGCTTGTTATATGAAGCATCTTCAATCCACTAAACTTTATAATCTTACTGTTCTACAAGATGAGCCAACATAGTGAAGAAAATCTCGTTAATAAAAATTTATAAAACTTCAATGTGGGATTCAAAATGTTATTGGATTGTGAAATATTGCACATTTTTCCTTAGTAAGAGAGGGGCGCAAAAAAAGAATTCGCCAAGGGCGCCGGGAGTCCACGCTGCGACTCTGGCTTTAACTATTTTTTCTCCCTCCACAGGCAATTGAACTCGATTTCGCTCCTTTCAATCCTTGATTTCTAATAGCAAACTGAAATAGATTTCAAAAGACACATAAATACCACTTATGTCTGTATTTCGAAGTATATCTTAACAATGATAAGATAATGCATAATTTTAATTTTACGATGTTCATCCCATAAAAAACAAAAAAAAAAAAAAAGGTTTTTGATTTATTTCTCATTTTTGTGATTTTTTCCGCAGTGGGCACGCAGGTTGATAAAAAGAATCGACAAATTTAATGCCTTTGTTTCGCGATGAGATGAATATATATTCAGTGAGATGGAAATCGGCACAGTTACTCCTATCATATTTATTTCTGGTATTATTGATTAGAAAAGAATTGGTCATCTAATGATTCTCATGATCTATTGCAGCTTATCCACGTTGAATTTGAGAGGTAGTTTTGAAGAAAATATTCATTACCCACAGACCAGCGATGAAAATCGGACGAGCATGATCCGATTCGAAGTTTATTCTAAACTGTACAGATCGCGATCTGTACCATTTACGAACAACATTGAGTTCCCATCTTTTACGATTGAGTGTTATTACCTTGGACACTCGCACATAACAAAATATTGCAAGATTGAGTCTTGCTCTGAGAAATGAGTTACTCTAGCCGTTCTACCTAGGGGTCGTACACATATTACGTTAGCATTTTTTTCTGGGTTCTTTGACCCCCCCTCCCCCCATGTAAGATTTTTTTCATACAAATGATTTTTTTAACATTATGTGTACTTTGTTCCCATTTTATTTCTTATTGCAGCGAAATTTCCTGTAGTTTCGAAAACTTCGATAGTTAGATACTTTTTAAAATCTTCAAATTATTAACGTGGGAAGATGCAATGTCTTTAAAATTTGAAAGCAAAAAATTCTTCCTGAGTAGCTTTCAATTTAAGTGCGAACTAGGTGCGATGCTAATTGGGATTTGGGATTTATTTAGCTAACAGCATGAAAAAGCAAAAAGGACACAAATGTTGCCGAAATTGTTCTTTTGCGAATGCCATTATTAATATACGAGCATGTTATTGGAAAAAAATATCCTACCGTTATATACTTCTGTTTCCAGCAAGTATTACCAGTAAGCCGTCGTTGTTCGGCTCTAATGAAACCCTGTCTAGTATTCGCCGACGATGGACTTTTCAAGCGGTCTCAATCTGTTGAACAGAATTCTGGACATAATTTTGTACGCCGAATTAAGGTTATTCGAATTAAGGGTTATTCCTCGGTATTTGGCGCACACCAGTCTGTGCCCTGTCTTAAAGAGAGGATCATTTTATAGCAACCTTCAAAATCAGTAAAAACGTTAAGAACGTAAAGTCTGTGACCTTAATTTCTATAACAATGTGAAAATTATATAATTTAATTCATTCACTGGAAGCAACAAGTTCGTTGATTTATTTAGGACGATACAAAAATTATTTTTAACTTTTGTCCCTCCCTTTTGATTTTTTTACTCGAATTATCCGAGAATTGTTTTCCGAAAGGTATGTTCTAGCATGTGTGTTTTTTTTCTCGTGTTTTTCAAATATTTTTACAAATTTTTGAAGGAAAAATAATGGTTTTGGCAGGTTTGGACCTATTATTGTTAAAAATGGGTTATTAAGATCAAGAGGGTAAGAGAGTTTTATAGCGTAATGAGCTCGAGCGGAATGGGCACTTCGTGCTCTTAATTTATAATGCTTTGAAACTCAGATGTGAAAATGTACATTATGTGGAAGATTTTGATTTAAAAAATGTATATACACTTAACCAGCATTTCAATGTTCGGTATTTTGTATGCCGAGTTTCAACTGGAAAATTTCTTTTTTACTGAAATTCCAGTTTGTTAGTAGACCAACAACGTTTGTCAGTAATAAATTCCCGAGTCTCGGTAACAAATTCTAGTGATTATTTTGACTTTTATTTATTTTTGATGAATGAATCATTAAATCCATAAAATGCTGAACGGTACAAAAAGTCGGTAGAAATTTATACAGCGCCACCGGAAAAAAATAAAATCCAGCCGACCAGCCTTTTGAAAAAAAAGCGGTTATAGGGCTTCTCGCTCTTGTTTTGTTGCTTATGTCTTACCCGTTGAGCTATAAATTATTTTGTAAATTGTGCTGGTTGGACCTGCGTTTCCAAAAGTGAACCTTTTTAGTGTTTTACTCAGCCACAGATCGCATAGCTGTGTAAAACAAGTTGAAATGCATCGATGCCCTCTGCCTTCGCAAATTTTCAAAAGAATTTTTCATGGAGTATAGCCAAAGCTTCCTGAGTTATCGTACTAAACATTTTTCATATTAAGCTACATATCGTAAGTGATGATGATAATAAGTGATAGATTTTTTTCTCATTCAATCTCTATCAATCAAAAACTGTCAAAGTCTTTATTACTTTATACTTTTATTTTATGCAAATGAACATTGATTGTCCAGTCAGTAAAATAGGTTTCCAAAAAACAAATCCTCATTTACTAACTGACTCAGTTATGTTCATATTTATTTGACTTTTTCGTTTATGCCGAACTCTCTGTAATGACAATTTTGCAGTTGAAATTACTGGGTTCCGTAGTCCAAAAACTCAATAAAATTAATACTGGTGCTGAAAATAATCATCTTTTTGCACATAGAGGCGGAACATCAATTTTCTAATTTCAGGAAAAATGTGGTGCAATCTCGATTTTTAGATTTTGAAGAAAAGATGGATACATTATCAATTGAAATGTCGCCTCTGCTTCAATCCTGGCAACGAAATTGGTAAAAACTTGAAGTGTGTTATGAAAGCGATATGAAACCTAGAGAAGAAACTTATTTCTAAAAAAGGCTATGAAAATATACCAAAAATGCCTACCAAAAATGGATGTTAATATCCTTGAACAAATATATTCCTCATAAGACTTGTTGAATCGATTAAACAATTTCAACAAATTCAAATTTTTAAAGGGGAAGGCCTCGTAATAACTTTTGAATGAAAACTGGAATTGAATTATTTGACATTGCTGTATGCTGGTGTTGCGATTTGTGACATAAAGTGTGATTTGTTTAAAGCACAATGCAAACTATTGTTAAGCAATACGTCATGAAAACAAAATTGCACAAAACTCACGAACATTTTAAATTGTTTTCAGCAACGATTTTTTGCTATTAAATAGATCCCTTATCATGATTCAGTTTTGCTTTTTATAACAAAAAAAATCCCGTGATTTCCCGGAGCAAGCAGTATTTTTAACCTGAATTTAGGCTTATTCGGGAAGTATTTGGATAAGAAAAGTATCGCGAAAAAGACTCTCTATGGTTTACTATTTTAACAACTTTATAACAATAATTTAGTTAATGCAACTAATAGAAGGATGTTTGAATTTTCTAAATGTCAGTTTAAGCTATTAAGGTCACTCCTGACGGAATCCAAGTTTCAAAGTGCTCGCGTTTTCGGGGACACACCACTCGGTACGTAAGCAACGCACAACTGTCATTTTTGTTGATTTAGTTTTGCTGCGTCGCAGCATGCGTGGAAAAATAAAAATTCCAGTTGTGCGTTGCTTCCGTATCGGGTGGTGTGCCCCCGAAAACGCGAGCACTTTGAAATTTGGATTCCGTCAGGAGTGACCTTAAAGACTATACGCAGGAGTCACGCGGACGCGCACCCTGAATTCCACCGGCGTGTATTTATGCCCGCGTATTTTCGACGCGCGCCTACGTGTTTGCTTCTATTTGCACCCAATGAGAATAGATAGAAGGTGAGGAAGAAGACCAAATGCAAGTGTATTAGTGGATGATAGAAAAGGTAAACAGCAAATGGTGACGTACATATTTGCACGGCTTCTTATGGGAGCTCGTTCGAAAGTAGTAGTGAAAGGTTTTTCGCCATACACGAAAGGCACGCACACAGTATATGGATTTCCATACCTTAGTATTTATTTTCATTGATTTGCACCGTAAAAAACATAAGAACATGCCGTTCCGCATGTGAACGGGCAGCCCCTAGCGAAAGCACATGTCCGATTTGAAAGAAGGAATCACGATCATTGCAGCAATGATCGTGATTCGATTTCATTTGATCGTAAGTTGTACATGTTCCGATAAACTTGATGTCTACAACTGTACACATTGAGAGTAACGGCGTGAGTTACAAGCTGTGAGTGTAGACGACACCGATTTACGTGTATTTTGCTCTCTTGAGATCATGGTAACTCACTACCCGAAACGCTCCGCACGAATAAGGGTGGAGAGCGTGAAAGCATCGCTTACTGACGATGATGCTAATAGATCTCATATAAGCTGTGTACATGTTCGTTGGTCGCTAGAAGCGATTTTCTAACATCGCTGCCCACAGACACGTCAAATGCTGGGTGGTGCGAATAGAATCGATTTGGTTGTCAAACTGAAGCCAAACTTTTCTATTGTGCCGGAGCCAAACATTGATGATTGTGGTTATGTTCGTTTCAAATCCTATATTGAGAAGTATTGTTGTTATTCGGGAAAAAATAAAAACAAATTTAGTTTGAGTTTTATATTCTTTGTAACAAATATGTTTATATTATATTTCGAGTGGAAAATTAGTAAGAATGCAATTAAAAAGCACTCGTTACGAAATTTCACGAGATTCAACAGCTGATTGGAGCAGGAATGTATGTAAACCATCGTAAAGTCACGCAGAGTCTCGCGCATTTGTGCGCCCTCATGCAGCATGGAGAGAGAAAATCGAAGAGCGGGAAATGTTTGATAGCCAAGGAACTGCAAAATAATTTTGCTTATGGGATTGATTTCAAAATATCCCTCTACTCGCTTGAGAGCAGAAAAGCGGCTCTATCCGCAGCACCCAGGTCAAATGTAAAAAAAGCGTTTTACCTTGAAAGGGGAAAGGGGAGGGGGAGATTGTATGAAATTATTAGATTCCCAATGTTGTTGTTAAATGCTCCCGCTTGGCTTCAAATGCTGTTTTTTGGTAGCCCTGGTCGATCTCGAAGCAGAAGTTTCAGATGGTACACACAACGGGGGGATGCCAGATTTCCATACAAATCTGTATAGAAACTTCATATTACGGGTTTATATTAATCGAGAAAAATGAATGCTATATCCTAGTTGTCTTTGAACGGATTAAATTTGTTATTTGAGAATCTTATTTGAAATTTTCGTTGGCTTTTTTCGGTGAGTACATACGCACTAGGCTCAAAGTAGAAGGGAGCAATCGAAAGTAATGAAGAACAGAAATGAAAGATATCGCAAGTGAGCGACAAGTATGAAATTTTGTTTCTTTATAGAAGGTTAAAGTGTGCAAGGGCCATCGGTGAACAATATTGATTGAAATCGCTGTTATTTTGCCTAACGTCCACCCAGGAACTACTTGATAGGTCCTAGTGCGTAGTGAACGAAAAAAGCCAACGAAAATTTCAAATAAGAATCTCACGGTGATGAATCCTCCCAAACATTTGAGAATCTATATAGCCAAACTCGAAGTGTCCGGAAATTCGAAGCAAAATTGTCCGGTATTTGAAGCATCCCTTATACTGTGTCCGGATTTCGAAGCAAGCGATGTTCAATGTTTTCGATTATAGTAGCTATTTCGTGCATACAAAATGTAATTTTCAGTACACTACAGCATATTTAATAAGTTAATCTTGACAGGGTGTATTATCACTCAGTGTCAAGTACTTAATTCCGTTTGAAATATTGAACTGAAAATTCAGCAGTGCTAGGTGTCCGGACTTCGAGTCAAAACGGTAAATACGCGTTAAAACTCACTTTTTCAATTCAATCACACCATTTTATGACACTTTGTAAAAGGTCAAACAACATTTTCGTGTTGATTTTCATGTAGAAAAAAAAAATTGTTCATAGTTCAAAGTTGAGGTGTCTAGCTAGTTTGGTATTCTGCACAAAACATCGTGTTTCGATAGCAAATGAATGACAGATGTCTGTTTTCTGTCAAAAGATACGTGGGAGTAAGCCATAACTGAACCACCTCCCCTACTGATGATATTTCAATCATAAAAGCGGTGCCGAGAACCGACCACATTTGGGTGCCGACAATCGAATTTAGTATCCATCTTGGAAAAACAATTTAACACGTTATTAGGTGACGTTCAATATTGTATCACAAATTACGATTCATTCACTTTATAAATACTCAATGAAATTAACTTTTTGATAAATTTACACTACTGTAAAACACTATTCAAATCATCTCGTTGTTTACAGCATAACATTCTGTTTTTCAAGAGCTGAGTGAGTATCATAGTCCTTTATCGTGAAGGGTGCCATGTAGCTCCGAATTAGCAGTATTCGATATGTCTCAATAATTTGTTCCATATAAGCTTCCAATTTCATCCAAACCGTCCAAGCGTTGACCGATTTGACTGAAATTTTATCCATAGCAACATGACATCCATAGTCACTCCCCGATTTTGTCTACCCCCGATTTTGTCTACCTCCGATTTTATCACGTTTTCGACCCGATTTTATCACGTCCCGATTTTGTCACGTTTTCGACCCGATTTTGTCAAGCCAAAAAAATTTGTCATTCTTTTTATTTTCGTAAATAATACCAAAAATAACATTGATTTTCATGAAATAACTTTCATCGCCTGTAGTTTATTACGAACGACTTCTGAGTACCTGGGAAATATTCTGTAGGCAATTTCGACAACAAATAACGGGTACCGTTCACACATTTGGCCTTTCCAAGGCATAAAATGATTCATATTTGTGGAATGAATTAAAAAAAATGATTTTTTTTCCAATTTTGTCACATACCCTGTTTTATCACCCTAAAATTCACCAGGTGGATATTACTGTACAGCGGTTGTATGATAAAATATATCGATTTTTCAAATTTTCAGTCATTTTCGAATGTTTTTCGATTTTATTCGACCTAGAATCAAATTTTAATGAGCCGTTGATATTTATTGACAAATGCTAGTAAGGGAAGATCCATTAATTACGTAACTTCTCTCTTCCCTATGTCACACTTTTTGTATGAATCATCTGAAAATTTTGTATGAGTCGGCACACCTCGGGCAACCACCCCCTCCCTCCCCCAAGCATGACGTAATTTATGGATGTTCCCTAATGGAGTAGTGGTTAGCTCGGCTTCCTGTATCTTTTTGTTGAATTATGATAATTTGTTTCGGTATTTTTCCATAACAAAATTATATCAAAATTAGTTTGATGTAGATATTTTTCATTTTTTTTTGCTGGGACCTTCTTTATCCGAGCGGTAGCATATAAAGCAAGATCATGCTGAAAGTGGCTGGGTTCGATTCTTGGTCCGGTCTAGTTTTCGGGTTTGAAATTTTCTCGACTTTCCCGGGTCATCGTGTTAGCCGTATACAAAAATAGTAACTTGGCTTAGAAACATCGTATTTGATAACTGCAAAAGTGCTGAGTAAACACTAAACTGCGAGGTGCTAAATGTAATGTAATACGAAGAATAAGAAAAAGTAGAAGATATTTGATCATGAACCAAGTTTTTACCTGACTGTGTTGGGGAAATCAGTAAACTGAGTAGGGGAACAGACGGCTTTGGCAGGTTTTGTTCAATTATTGGCAGGGGGTTTTTGTCGACAGAATTTTATGAAATTTGACCACAATATTCTTTGATATGCAAAGAATGTTTAAGCCACATTTGAGCATAATCAGTTATAGAAAATCCTTCTGACAATAATATAACAAAACCTGCAGAAGCCGTCATTACCCCTAGGGGAAGTGTACCGGTTTTGGCCACCTTAGTGCCTAATTTGGCCAACCCTAAAAAATATATATATTTTCCAGAAAATGTCGATCCATTTCAACCGCGAAGTAAGATAAGGGATATATCTGCTGTAAGAGCTAATAAAACCCTCGAAAATTACTTTACTTTTGGAGTTATGCGAGAAACTGGCCAAATTAGGAACATGGCCAAAACTGGTACAGTTACCCTATTATAGAATGATATAAATCTGCTATTCTCTTATCCTTGTCTGCCAGATTTCAGCCCATTGGTTGTTTGGAGATTACGTTTCTGCTTTTTCGTAATATGTGCCTGACCCATCTTTAATTTCGCGCTCGAATTTCTGTTGATAACGATTTTTTTGTGCCATCGTGGATTAAGGCCAACAGGCCCAATTTGTAAAACGAAATCTTGTACCAAGATATTGACTTCTTTCGGCCTTCTTGCTTATCGTAAATTTAGAAGTACTTAGCAGCAGATTGACATCTTATGATTTGGACTTGTTGACGTTGACGATGAGACCAGTTGGCCAGTTCGTTTAGCCTAATTGTTATTGAGGTACTTTTTAAAGAACATGCTTGAAATTTATGTTAATTTCAAAATTAAGAGTTATGTAATCAAAAGCAGCTTTTTGAACTGAAAACAATCAATACACAGAATTTGTTCTTCAGCCTTCTGCCAACCACAACACACTCTTCAGCTGCAATATATTTTACTAATCCAGTTGAAACAATGCCTACGTACACACAAACCGAATTACTGCAAGAAATAAAACGATTAACACATTTTGATTTAAATGCAGCTTTCTTAATTTGCTTAGCTAGAAGTATTGGTGTAATAAAGTTTTTATCATAATTGCTCGTAATCGTCAATTACGTTATCATATCAAGTTTTTTCGTTCTGCTTGCGGCACCGTTCGGCTTCTTATTTATTTCAATAACGCAACGAAAACAATGCATCTTGACACTTCTGCTTGCTATCATGCATAATCTGTCAGCACTGTTTTCAACGCTTCATGAATCTCTTCATGCTGCTCACCCACGGCTTTGAAAAGCCACCCAACATGCAACCACGCCTTAAGTTCCCAGCTTTCAAAATAAGCGAATCGTAACACCACCCACTGTCATAAGCATATCTCGTCGGTTTGGATTATTAGGTATAGCTAGCCAGCATTGAAGTAAAAAATTAAGAAGTAAGTTTTAAAGCTTCTTTGCCTCCTCTATCATACGAAACATTCCTTCCATAAAAGTAATAATTGTAATCTGGTTCGACGCTTACAAGCCCTAATTATCCAACACTTTCTCCTAATGCTCGGATTTGTTCCACCTTGTCCTTTATGTTTGTCTCTGTCGAGCACAAATTTCACGCAAGTGGCAGCGGAACGTCACCTTGCAAATTCTTCCATAATGGACATGAATCCTCGACACGATTGAATGTCATTAAGACGAAATATTCCACACCGGGTAGAGCTCACTCTTCGCTCGTCAGCTGTTCAGAGTGCCTCACAACAATGAAGCCGAGAATTGAATCGCGGGTCTTAATCGTTACATTTATTTCCATCCGCCGTCAGGTATTGAGATCGCTGTGCGAATGATGCAAGTTTTTTCACATACATGAGTGATCAGTGATTCAAAATTAAGAAGAAGTATAGACTAAACCGAACCCTTCGTGAAGATCAGATACTTTCGCTGCTGAGTAGAATAAGCAAAATTGCCATAATTAATAATCTGTTGAGTATGCTATCGCGTCGCAAGAAGAAGAACAAACATCTGGAAGAAATGTTGGAGAAGGACCGCAGTGATTCCGATTCGTATGAAGAGTTTGAATATCTTCGTAGCGACGCCCACGAAGGCAAAACATCCACCCCGATCGGAACCAGCAGCAGTGGGAGTTTCAGCCCCTGCTCGATTGGAAGTCCACCGCGATCCGGAAGTGTCGTGGGAGTTGCGATGAAGATGATCGGAGATGGAGGCGGGGTCGCTGGTGGAAGCCCAAGTGTGACGTACAGCAAGTGTGAGAAGTTGAACAATGGGAAACAGAAGCAACAAGCCGCGCTAACGATGGGAATCGGTAATGATGCGTTCGCTTCCGGGGGTAGCATACGGAGCCGCTGTTCGGAAAAACTGAAATTGAGTTCGGAGAATGCACCTTCGATGGGTGATGATGATCCGGACGAGATTGACGGCTACTGCCCGGTGGAGGTGATGAAGAGCGACGTGAACGGAGAGCAGAAAACCGAAATGAGCATTATAAGGTATGTATAAATATGCTGTAAAATATTGGAATGCAGATGAAGCAACACATAGCACTCGTTACACTTATTGGTATTTGTTTCCATCGGAGAATATGTTCCAATAAGCTTTTTACATTCTATGGAGTCATTACATTTCTGCACATATTAAAATTGCGTTACATAAAGGGAATTCACACACACACACACACACACACACACACACACACACACACACACACACACACACACACACACACACACACACACACACACACACACACACACACACACACACACACACACACACACACACTTACTGTTTGTAAATCATTCAACAACTAATTAATATAAATTTCCTGAAGAAAAAGAACGACGCAGTTTTCGTTTATTATTATAGATGGAGAGGGAGGCATTTGTGTAGTGCTGCTGAAGTTTTTCATCACCTTGAAAATATGTGCTGAATGTAACACTTTAGTCATTCGAGAAAACTCTATCAGCTATGTAGGTAGCCCCTTCAGAATTATCGGGCTGCAAATTATGCATTTTCTTCACCTCTGCTTAGCCCTTAAGCGTTGCTTACCCATATGCTTACACCTTGTTTTTGGGCTAAAGGAGATAAAGTAATAAGTCCCTGGAGACAGGATTAGGTGTATTGGTGAGGCGTTAAACCAAGGTGTCAAACATGCTCACATTTTTGTTTTACTAAAAGTCACTTTGATTCCTAAAAACGCAACGGTCGATCGTAATAATTCAATATTGATCAACAAGGCTTTGCCCTCTGTCGAATAAAACTTGTTGCGAGAAAATCGGTTAAGGATTACTATATAAAAAGTTGTCTAATGTTTTCTAAGCTTTTGTGCACACACATACACACACCACACATACACAGCAGGCAGGCACACAGGGGCAGCAGGGACTTTGTCCAAGGGCTTGACGACCCCTCCCCATGGCCACTGCGAGTTAGACCGGGACCATCGTCCCTAACCCCTAATCCCAAGGCGTCAAGCGACCCGTGCCGAGGGGATGCATGGCCAGGGGGGTGAAATAATAAGCTAGGCCTTTAACGGAGCCTGTGGGGTACCTGGGCACCCCCCACAGTAATTGTCCCTTACCGCGTCATGCTGGGCTCTGGCGTGGTGGACCTCTTTTCCCGAGCAACTCGTGGGATCAAAATGGAAAACCAAGACAATTCTTCAACTAGTGGTAGTAGTGTAGGCGACAACCCCTTCGCAAGAGGTGGGTTGTTCAGGTCTCCGCCTAGGAGGCCAGAGGCAATAGTCGGCAGCTCAGTGCGCAGCGCCAGCGTGGGTCACTTAACCTTCCTCTCGGCTAAAAAAACGCCGGTTGAAGGTATTGACGGCCCATGGCTTGTGGAGGCGATGAACCGCAAACGCGATGGGCTCTCGGCCTTCGAGGTGGCGACGGAACAGCTGGACGCCATCATCGAAGCATAATATCAGTAAGGACCTCAAGAGGAGCTTGCAGAACTTCGAAAGTCGATGTTGGACGCCAAGCTGGAAACGGCGGTCGGGACGGCCAAGTTCGAACCCGTGAAATCCATGGAGTCGAGGTCTACCCAGACTGAGGCCCAAGAATTCGCGGATTTGGGCAAGGTCGAATCGACCGAGGGCGTGCCAGCGAAGACGGTGGTGCCAAAGTCTACCAAGACTGAGGCTCAAGTATTCGCAGGCACGTCGGGGGTGGCTGCTCCAAAGGAGCAGACACAAATACGGGGAAGACAGTCTCCAGGGATGAGCTCCCTGGGGCCGCCCCAAAACGCGGAGGTTACTACCCCGAACAAGGGTAGTGGGGCTGGGAAGCTGAACCCCGGCCAGGTACCTCCAAAACCGGGGGAGGAAGGACCTGGAAAGGTCCGTCCACCCAGGAAAGACAGTGGTAAAGGGTTACGGCAGCCTGAGAGCTCCCAGCCGTCCCAGACCAGGGAATAGAGGGGATGACGCCTCCTGGACCCTGATCAAGAACAAGAGGAAACCGAAGACGTCAAGGGCCGAAAAGAAGGCCCAGGCGAATGAGGGTAGCAAGAAGTCTAGGGTAGGCGCCAATCGATCCAGGGCGATGCCCTAGTCATTAAGACGGACGGGGCAAAGGACTCGGACGTCTTGAAAACGATGAGGAGTGACGTCAAGCTCGGTGAACTCGGCGCCGACGTACGTCGAATAAGACGTACTCGGATGGGCGAGATGATCCTCGAGCTAAAGCGGGGCGTCTCGCAAAAGGGCGCCGCCTACAAGAAGTTGGCGGAGGAAGTCCTAGGCGAGACGGTCAAGGTGAGGCCACTCACGACGGAGGTGAATCTAAGGGTTAAAGACCTGGACGAGATCACCGAAGTCGAAGAGCTCGTCACGGCACTGCGGCGACAGTGCGAAGTGGAGGCGTCCACCGCAGCCGTTCGGCTACGGAAAGGTCCGGCAGGGACACAGGTAGCATTGGTTCGGCTACCTGCAGCGGACGCCTCCAAGGTAGTCAAGTTAGGGAGCGTCAAGGTGGGGTGGTCGGTATGCCCTGTGGGCATATATGAGCAACCAGAAGTTTGCTTCAAGTGCCTGGAACCGGGGCACAAGCAATGGGACTGCAAAGGCCCTGACAGAATCAAGCTCTGTCGACGCTGCGGATTGGAGGGACATAAGGCACAATGTTGCACGAACCCTCCCAACTGTTTGATCTGTTCCAGCAAAGCTGCGAACAGCAAGCACCATGGGGGTTCGAAGTGCCCGGCGTTTAAGCGTGCTGCAAAATCACAGTGCAGGTAACGCAGCTAAACCTGAACCACTGTGATGCAGCCCAGCAACTGCTGTGTCAGACAGTTGCTGAATGGGGACGGATATCGCCATCATAGCAGATCCTTACCGGGTACCCGCGAGGAACGGTAGTTGGGTCACCGAGGGGTCTAAAATGGCGGCGATATGGACAACGGGAAATACCCAGTCAAGAGTTGGAGTCTTCGACACACGAGGGCTTCGTCATTGCCAAAGTCAACGGGGTCTTCTTCTGCAGCTGCTATGCGCCTCCTCGATGGTCGATCGAGCAGTTCGGTCGAATGCTTGATTGTTTGACGGCTAACTTGAAGGGGCGTAGGCCGGTGGTGATAGCAGGGGAACTTCAATGCCCTGGGCCGTGGAATGGGGAAGCCGATCCACGAATCAACGGGGGCAGATCCTGCTGGAATCACTGGCCATGTTGGATGTGGACTTGGCTAATGTCGGTACCAAAAGTACCTACAGCTGGAACGGTGCCCAGTCGATTATCGACGTTACGTTCTGGAGCCCTGGCCAAACGAGTAGTTCGAACTGGAGGGTAGATGATGGCTACACTCACAGCGACCACCTGGCGGTTCGCTACAGTATCGACTATACGACCAGCATTCAGCGGACGGAAGAAGGGGCGAGGCCTAGTCCTCGTATGTGGAAGACATCATACTTCGACGACGAGGTGTTTAAGGAAGCGCTCCGCCGCGAGCACAATACTCTCGGTCTGAGCGGCGAGCAGCTGGTAACAGTACTCTCGCGTGCATGCGATGCCACCATGCCTAGGAAAGTCCACCCTAGGAATGGGAGACCACCGGCTTACTGGTGGACTCAAGCAATTGCGAACCTGCGCCGCGCCTGCCTACGGGCAAGGAGGCGGATGCAGCGAGCACGCACAGAAGAGGAGCGTGTTGAACGACGGGTGGCGTTCGTGGCTGCTAGAGCCGCTCTGAAGACTGAGATTAGATCAAGCAAAAAAGCCTGCTTCGAGGGCCTGTGTCAAAATGCCAACGCGAATCCATGGGGTGACGCCTATAGGGTCGTAATGGCCAAGACACGTGGGGCGATGGCCCCTACAGAGCGGTCTCCAGAGATGCTGGAGAGGATCATCGCAGCTCTTCCCACGTCACGACCCGAGTCCCTGGCCTCCCTTTGTGGAGCTGCCACGGGCCAGGGTGGCCGACGAGGAAGAGTAACGGTGGCGGAACTTGCAGGGGATTGCACAGTCCCTTAGTGTAGGTAAGGCGCCAGGACCGGATGGTATTCCGAACCTGGCCATCAGAGCGGCCATTGCCGAGGCTCCCGAGATGTTCAGATCTGTTATGCAGAGATGCCTGGACGAGGAGTCTTCCTGAAGCATGGAAAAGGCAGAGCTTGGTCCCTATTGCCAAAAGCAGGAAAACCACCGGGGATCCGTCGGCATATAGACCAATATGCCTGCTTGACACGGCAGGGAAGGTGCTCGAGAAGATCATCCTCAACAGGTTGTTAATACGCACGGAGGGTGCGGATGGTCTATCGAGTAACCAGTTTGGCTTCCGGAAGGGTAAGTCGACCGTAGACG
This sequence comes from Armigeres subalbatus, assembly GCF_024139115.2. Taxonomy (NCBI): domain Eukaryota; kingdom Metazoa; phylum Arthropoda; class Insecta; order Diptera; family Culicidae; genus Armigeres; species Armigeres subalbatus. Next base: position 178,164,230 of record NC_085139.1, on the reverse strand, counting down.
CTATCTTGTCGGTTACCAAATCCGCGGAGATAGCTATCCAGCGTAAGAGGAGGGAGTTCGCTATTGTGCAGTAGTGACTCTCGACGTGAGGAATGTTTTAATTAGTGCCAGTTGGGCGGCTTTTGCGGATGCGCTCCGGCGTCTTGGAATTCCAGTACCTGTACAAGATTCTCGGAAGCTACTTCCAGAATCGAGTACTGGTATACGACACGGAGGCGGGTCGGAAGTGCGTTGACATAACCTCAGGGGTTCCGCAAGGTTCCATACTGGGTCCGGTGTTATGGAACGTCATGTACGACGGTGTCTTGAGGTTGAAGTTCCCGGTGGGCGTGGCAATCGTCGGCTTTGCTGACGATATTACGCTGGAGGTCTACGGCGAATCGATCGAAGAGGTGGAATTGACTGCAGCCCACTCGATCGCAATCGTGGAGGAGTGGATGAGTTCCAGGAAGTTGGAACTGGCTCACCACAAGACTGAGGTGGTTGTTGTTAACAACCGAAAGTCGGAGCAACAAGCGGTGATAAGGGCAGGCAACTGCACGGTCACCTCTGAACGCTCCATCAAACTCTTGGGGGTAATGATCGACGATAAGCTCACCTTTGGTAGCCACGTCAATTACGCCTGCAAGCGTGCCTCCACAGCTATAGCGGCATTGTCCCGGATGATGTCCAATAGCTCTGCGGTTTATGCCAGCAAGCGCAAGCTTCTGGCTAGCGTTGCTCTGTCCATACTGAGGTATGGGGGCCAACAGGGCACGGCCCTGCGTATTAACTGCTACAGAACGGAGTTATGAAGTACGTGTAGGCTCATGTGCCTAAGGGTTGCGAGCGCGTACCGTACCGTGTCGCACGATGCACTTTGCGTCATCACCGGTATGATGCCTATCGACATAGTTATCGGTGAAGACATAGAGTGCTTCGAAATGCGCGGCACGAGAGGCATCCGTAGGACTGTCAGGTTGGCCTCAATGGTCAAATGGCAGCGTGCGTGGGACAGTTCCACTAAGGGTAGATGGACACATAGGTTGATACCGGAGATAGGTACGTGGGCCAAGAGGCGCCATGGGAAATCACTTTCCACCTGACCCAGGTCCTTACAGGCCATGGTTGCTTCAGACAGTACCTACACCGGTTCGGACACTCGGCCTCGCCTGAGTGTCCGGTGTGCGTAGGTTTAGAGGAAACGGCGGAACACGTGTTGTTCGTGTGCCCGCGTTTTCGCACAATGCGTGACCACATGCTTGCCACATGTGGTCTGGACACTAGCTCAAATCTATGACAAAAGGTCGAAAGACAAAAGGTCGAAAGGACAAAAGTTCGAAAGACAAAAGGTCGAAAAGACAAAAGGTCGAAAGGACAAAAGGTCGAAAAGACAAAACGTCGAAAGGGACAGAAGGTCGAAAGGACAAAAGGTCGAAAGGCACAGAAGGTCGAATGGGACAAAAGGTCGAAAAGGACAAAAGGTCGAAAGGGACAAAAGGTCGAAAAGGACAGAAGGTCGAAAGTGATAAAAGGTCGATCAAGAACAAGTTGATAACAAGTTTTGTGTATTCCAAAGGAATTTGTGAAATGCATTTAACTTCAAGCAGAAATAACACACTTATCTCATTAATCAAAGTTGAAGAATGAGCAATTTTCAAAGAAGGAGTAATTACTATGAAACAATATTATGAATATCTAGATAGTTCTGTTGGAGATAAAATAGATTGTGGAATTTGGAAATGAATAAAACTTGTATAGATCGAAACAGAGTTGTTCTATACAGTTGGCAAAAAAATCTCCTTTTATTTTTCACAATTTTTAACAAATAAATATAATTCATTCAATGAGTGCAAATAATAGATGGATATCTAAGTTTTCTAAATGTCATTTAAATCTGTTAAAACAGAGCACGCCTCTGCCACGCAGACGCGTGTATTCTAAATTCATCTGCGTTTAATACACGCCGGTGTATTTGATGTGCGGCGTGTGCCAATTTGACAAATCGAAGTGACATTTAGAAAACTAAAACATCCATTCATTAGTTGGACTCACTGAATAAATTTTATTTAATTGTTAAACATTGTGAAAAATTAAAAAGCAGAGTTTTTGAAACCTGTGTAGGCCAACTCTGGTGCGAGATTGATTCTCTCAGTTTCAGTTTCTTGTCTATTTCGACCTTTTGTCCCTTTCGTTTTCTTGTTTTTTTTTTGTTTCTTTCGACCTTTTGTCCCATTCGACGTTTTGTCCCGTTCGACGTTTTGTCCTTTCGACCTTTTGTCCCTTTCGACCTTTTGTCCTTTTCGACCTTTCGCCCCTTCGACCTTTTGTCTTTCGACGTTTTGTCCTTTCGACCTTTTGTCTTTCGACCTTTTGTCCCTAACCCACCCCGGACAACCTAGTCCGGAGGATGTGTAAAGATGAAGTTGGCTGGAACGCCGTTTTATCGGCTATCGTCCAAATCGTCTCGGAGCTACACAAAAGGTGGCGCGAGGACTCGAGGAATGACTAGTTCAGGCGCAAATAAGAGATGGTCCAAGGGTTCGGAGTCGGCTTCATGGGTCATACCGGTGCCCTATGGTCGAACTCGATCCTTTTATCGAACAAGTTGCCGCGTGAAAAACAACATGGTATCGTCGCTTTCGCGGCGTCGGTCAACCGGGCGGGTTCCGAGCCCGAGGACGGAAAGGGGTCCTCGTCATGGCTGGGGCAGGCGTAGGCACCGCGTCGGCAAGTCCCTCTGTGTGCTTTCGAATAGGCCCTATCGCAGAAAGGTCAATTTGGGGTGCACGCGGCATCATCATTCTTGATACCAGTCGTGCAGAGGGAAGCAGGCGCGAAGTCGACCCTGCCCACCTTCCGAGGACATAGGGCGTGGTAAGGCCACCTGGAAAGCCGGCTATGCGCTGGCACGACACCATGGTGTTCTTCTAAAAAAGCGAGTCACGATGTTCGATGCTGCAAGGACACGCAGCTAACCTCGAGGGTGCGTTATGCACTGGCCCCCCTTTGAAGCATTACTTTCTGGTTGTACCGAAGGGACGATGGGCTTGGCGGCAATGGAAACGGTTTAGCTGGTCGGGGATGCAGTCCTGCCTCCCTCATTGGAGGTGGCCCCTAACCCAGCACTTCCTGGTCAACCCAGGATGTCTGTTGAGCAGATTCCCCCTCCATTGTTTAGGAAGAAAAAAAAACACACATACACACATACATACACACGGACAGACAGACATTTGCTCAGCTCGTCGAGCTGAGTCGATTGGTATATAACACTATGTGTCTCCGGGCCTTCTATAAAAAGTTCGTTCTTGGAGTGACAGCCTTTCGGTACAACTTTGTTGTACGAGAAAGGCAAAACGATGTAAGCAGATAACCACACACTGATTGCATTGTAATGATATTGTTTACGAAATCAGTCGTTCTAATTATCCAATAGGGAGGTATTACGATATTTTGAAAAAAGCACATTATTGTTTGTTCAGTGAATGCCTGTGTTATAAAAAAAATATATACTTCCCTTTTCTCTATAATGTACGTCTATTGCTAATTTTTATTCAGTGGTCCAATGAGACTGCCTGCGGTTCGTTAAACTAAAGTGGCGCCATACAAACCGCGTTGACAGTCAATGTGCTCACTTCGAAATGTCTATCTGTCCGTGGCATGTTCTCCTGCCGTTGCAGTATGTGACGCCGATATTAGGAGAAAACACAACCCACCTACCATTTAATAACGATAATTGAAGTTCGAGCGCCGTGCCGCAACTCTAGCTTCGGTTCGAGAAGTGAACGACAGTTGAATGCGCTCCACTATTCGGTATGCTTAATGAGCGTGACAATTTTCTTTTTTATTCAGTACATTTTAACAAGTGCACGAGATTTGGCCGAACCGAACTCACTCTCGAAGGGAGGCGAACAAGACCAATCGTCAATCGGATCCGAGATGTGGTTTGCTGGGGCGACTTGTTGATGGCGAATACAAACTTGGCCATTTCACGGTGATTGATTTCTCAATCGATTAGTATCAACCTCGAAATCACTATTTGTGCTGTGTCTTTTGCTCTAGTGAGCGGATTCGTGTCTGTTGGATCGTTTTTCTTTTTCTGAACCAGTGGCAAAATAATTGAGCGGATGTAATGGGCCAGTACAATGTCTATTTCATAATAATCCACAAATGCCACACGCAGATCAGCGGAAGGTCTGATGTAAATGTGCTTTGCAGTTTGGATGTTTTTCGTGAGAACCACACAACAATGGTCAGAATGGAAAGTTATGATATTCAACAATTTATGCCTAAATTCCTAATTGAAAAAAAAATCATAAATCTGAGTGAGAAGCTTAGATTATGGAATGTTCAAAAATCTAGAACGTTCAAAACTCCGCGTATTTAACAACCTTAACTATAAGGCAATTTTATTCCCAAGTACTTAAATGATGATTTATTTATAGTTAAGGTATCAATGTATATGGTGAAAACGAATCTCGTTTCTTTTTATATAGGGACATGGCAGATATTTCCGCCCATCGTCATAGGGAAACCAACAAAAGCGAACGTTTCTCTTGAGCTTACGTTTTGGTACGGATGAGTTTAGCCAAAAAGTGCCTGCCTCAACCCTGGATTCTATCTTTATATTATCCTACGGAAAAGTTCACACTCCACCTTTCTTACATCGTCGCACACCGATCGATCATTTTTGCGTACTGAGAGAATCAAGGTTTTCGAATGGCATCTGACTCTTTCGAAAACGAAGTGATTTCCTTTGTTTCAGATTTTCTGGAGCCATAACGAGGTTTGAAATGACTTTTCACCACGTCAGCTGAGATAACTGCATCGGACTTCACTGAATGCCATTGCTTCGAATTTCAATACTCTGTTTCAGGGTTCGTACTTTTCGTTTCGATGAGATAAAATCATGCGATTTTCGGGTCGGAGAAGAATCTTTTTTTATGTAGTGAAAAACATCTTTCTTTTAGATCTGTGCACCGCCGCGCCACGCCGCCGCCGACGACGATTTTCTCATCGGTGCGCCGCCGCATGAAAATTGACCATAACGCCGAATATTTTTTACCACGCCGATTGCATTTTTACTAATTCTAGATTTATCTAGCTTCTGTCAGAAATACATATTTTCAGCCAAATTCATATGACAATTCAGGACCAATTTTCGATTTGGGCGTAACTTATTTTGTATACAAATAAACATTGTTTCATAGATTCCGAAGAATGCAAATGCTTTTCTCCAAAACTAATTCCCTTACCTGATAGAGGAAAGCTCATTCTGTCGGATACATATCGTGGTTTCCCCGGAAAATTCTTGTTTTATGAGGAATTTGCCATCCAATGTTTGTTTACAAAATAAGTTACGCCTAAATCGCAAATTTTGCGGGCAGCAGGGACTATGTCCAAGGGCTTGACGATCCCTCCCCAGGCCATCTGCGAGTTGTGGTGCCTACCTAGGATGTGGTGGGGTTTGACAGTGGGCCCTGTTAAACTTCTATAACAAGCATGTATATGCAAGTACACAGTTAAAAATTCTGAAAATTATACGCCATGGAAATATTTAAACGCATATTTTTGTGTTCAAAATCCTATAATTTTACATCCAAATTTTTCTTGTACACAATATTGTATACAAGCTCCATAGTAACGACGACCTGTAATTTTAAAAAGTGATGGAAACATGAGTCGAATCGAACGGAGCCTTTTTGTTACATCATATATGCTGTAACATTTTTATACTGTGTCTGTGTAGGCTACGCCAAAGCGACCGTGTGCCGTTCAAGGCACACAAGCACAAGTCCTAGTGTTAGGTGGGACGCTGAACAGCCCTGACACGACTGCTCTCCGAGACAGGAAGTTTGCGCAGGCCCAATAAGCCGCTTTTAAAAACAACCATTACGAACGACATAGCAGATAATACGACTCGATATAAACGGCAAAGACCTTGGCGACGAATAAAGGATCACGATTGGAAGCTTGGAACATGGAACTGCAAGTCGCTAGGTTTCGCAGGTTGCGACAGGATGATCTACGATGAATTACATCCCCGAAACTTCGACGTCGTGGCGCTGCAGGAGATTTTCTGGACAGGACAGAAAGTGTGGAAAGGCGGGCATCGAGCGGCTACACTCTACCAAAGCTGTGGCACCACCAACGAGCTGGGAATTGACTTCATAGTGCTGGGAAAAATGCGCCAACGCGTGTTTGGGTTTGGGAAAGATGCGTCAACGCGAGGATGTGCAAGCTGGGGATAAAGGCCGAGGCCGATTCTTCAACTACAGCATCATCAACGTGCACACGAAGGGAGACCCGACGACGAGAAAGAAGCGTTCTATGCACAGCTGGAGCAGACGTACGATGGATGCCCACTGCGGGACGTCAAAATAGTCATCGGTGACATGTACGCACAGGTAGGAAGAGAGGAAATGTATAGACCGGTCATCGGACCGAATAGTCTGTATACCGTATCAAACGACAACGGCCAACGATGCATACACTTTGCAGCCTCCCGCGGAATGGTAGTGCGAAGTCCTTTCTTCCCCCGCAAGAATATCCACAAGTTCATATGGAAATCACCTAATCAAATAACGGAAAACCAAATCGACCACGTTCTAATCTACGGTAAATTCTTCTCCGACATCACGAACGTACGCACTTACCGCAGTGCGAATATTTAATCCGACCACTACCTCGTAGCAGTATGTCTGCGATCAAAACACTCGACGGTGTACAACACGCGTCGGAGTCGTCCGCCGCGGCTAAACATTGAGCACCTACAAGACGGTAGACTAGCCCAAGACTACGGGCAGCAGCTGGGAGTGGCATTCCCAACGGAAGAGCAGTTAGGCGCAGCGTCTCTTGAAGATGGCTGGAGAGATATTCGATTCACCATTGGAAGCAACCGCTGCACTACGCACGGTGTCCCCGGATCAGAGAAACGACTGATATGACGGCGAATGTGAGAAGTTAGTTGAGGAGAAGAATGCAGCATGGGCGAGATTGCTGCAACACCGCACGAGGGCGAACGAGGCACGATACAAACGAGCGCGGAACAGACAAAACTCGATTTTTCGGAAGAAAAAGCGCCAGCAGGAAGATCGAGACCGTGAAGAGACGGAGCAACTGTACCGCGCTAATAACGCACGAAAGTTCTATGAGAAGTTAAACCGTTCACGTAAGGGTCACGTGCCAGAGCCCGATACGTGTAAGGACATAAACGTAAACCTTCTTACAAACGAGCGCGAGGTGCTCCAAAGGTGGCGGCAGCACTACGAAGAGCACCTGAATAGCGATGTGGCAGACAACGGTAGCGGTATGGAAATGAACTTAGGAGCACGCGCGCAGGACATACGACTCCCGACTCCGAATCTCCAGGAAGTCCAGGACGAGATCGGCCGGCTGAAAAACAACAAAGCCCATGGAGTTGGCCAACTACCAGGAGAGCTGTTTAAACACGGTGGTTAGGCACTGGCTAGAGCACTGCGCTGGGTAATTACCAAGGTTTGAGAGGATGAGGTTCTGCCGCAGGACTGGATGGAAGGTGTCGTGTGTCCCATCTACAAAAAGGGCGATAAGCTGGATTGTAGCAACTACCGCGCAATCACATTGCTGATCGCCGCCTACAAGGTACTCTCCCAATATTTTATGCCGCCGACTAACACCAATTACAAGAGAGTTCGTGGGGCAGTACCAGGCGGGTTTTATGGGCAGACGCTTCACCACGGACCAGGTGTTCGCCATTCGCCAAGTATTGCAGTAATGCCGCGAATAGAACGTGCCCACACATCATCTATTCATCGACCTTAAAACCGCATATGATAAAATCGATCGGGACCAGCTATGGCAGCTAATGCACGAACACGGATTTCCGGATAAACTGACACGGTTGATAATGTGTTGATAATTGTTGATGTGTTGATAATGTTGGTGATGTGCGTAGTTCGAGTTTCAGGGGCATTCTCGAGTCCCATTGAAATGCGCAGAGGGTTACGGCAAGGTGATGGTCTTTCGTGTCTGCTATTCAACATCGCTTTGGAAGGGGTAATACGAAGAGCAGGGATTAACATGAGTGGTACAATTTTCAATAAGTCCGTTCAGCTATTTGGCTTCGCCGACGACATAGATATTATGGCACGTAACTTTGAGAAGATGGAGGAAGCCTACATCAGACTGAAGACGAAGTACATGATATGGAGAGGCTCAAGAGAGGACAATGTAAGTCACCCACCACGAGGTTGTATTGGTGGTGACGAAATCGAGGTGGTAGAAGAATTTGTGTACTTGGGCTCACTGGTGACTGCCGAAAATGATACCAGCAGAGAAATTCGGAGACGCATCATGGCTGGAAATCGTACGTTGCTTGGACTCCGCAAAATGCTCCGATCGAATATGCTGCCCATTAATTCGTAACAGTCCCATGTAGATAGGAAATCATGCAAACATGGGACTGTTATGGATTTATGGGAAGTATAGTTCGCCGCCGTTCCAACTGACAATCTACAAAACACTCATTAGACCGGTAGTCTAATAAGGACACCAGGCCTGGACGATGCTCGTGGAGGACCAACGCGCACTTGCAGTTATCGGTAGGAAAGTGCTGCATTCCATTTATGGTGGGGTGCAGATGGCGGACGGTATGGGAAGGAGGCGAATGAGCCACGAGTTGCATGAAAACGGTGAAAATGGTTCTCGACAACGATCTGACGGGCTCAAGAAGCCGAGGGTAAGGTGGATCGATCAGGTAAAAAATGGCTTGCGAACCCTCCGTAGACTGCGTGGTTGGCGACGTGTAGCCATGGATCGAGCCGAATGGAGAAGACCTTTATGTACTGCACCTTAATCTGAATAAATAAATGATAATAACGTAACGATTTGGAGAGAAGACCCTTCCTTCGGAAGTGTATATAATTTTTTTGCTTTGTATGCGTTACGCAGACGTGTTACGTATTAATCTACCAATAAATCTATTGAATTATTAAATAAAATGTATGGTGTTTGGAACAAATTCACTTTAATATTGAAAATATAATTACGACAAATGATATGCTATGGAAATATGCATATTTTTTCTGATTTGTTTCAAAGAAACAATTGATTTTAATTGAGGAACATTTAGAAGCATGTAGCATTGTAGCAAACAATCTTCTCAGAAAAGCAAAAACGTAAAAAATTAAAGGGATTTCAAAAATTTCTTCAGTGGAAACTAGATAGCAAATGTGAGCATGTTTTGAGACACTAATAGACCACTTATATGCATGTATGTGTGCGTATATGTGCAAATTCTGATATTTACTAACTTAGAAATCTCACTCATTTTTAAGGTACTAAACAAGATTAGTATTACAAAATTAGACATCCATAAGGCGGAATATATGTTATTATTGAACGCTATTGAGTTTCGTTCAGATCAATGACTGATTTATTTAGTTCTGGATTAACTAATGTCGAGGTCTCTGGAAATTATGAGTACATGTATTTGGTACCAGCGTTATGCTAGTTACTAACCATGTTACAATAGCTATTTAATCCGACGTGCGCCTGATAGATAGGCAGCATGACATACAGTACGTATTCGTTCATTTTGTTGTCACTCAACCCATGGAATCCGCCTTTTGGTAGGCAATTAATTTGTCACTTTATACGTTCAATCACGGTGGGAAGTTGAGTACTTTAATCTCGTCTGACAATATTTCCTTACGACTAAGGAAGGGTCAAGATCTCACTGTAGGTGGATTAATCTGGGTTTTTCGTAAATTCGACTGTAAATTCGACTTTTTCGTTGTTGTACAAACAAGTTTCAGAAAATATGAGAATGTCGCACCGCGAATACCATTTGTCGGCATTAATGTACTTTTCATTTGCACGTAGTGATCTAATGTTCAGATACATTATTTTCAGGCCTTGAGCATTAATCAAGTTATCAAAAGCCAGAACTAATTGCCGTTCACTCCTAAGCCTGCTCATTTCATTCAAGCACGCATCAATGGTATTATTGCTTTTCATATTTCCAGGGAAATTTTCCACACTCGACTTAGTGCGACGTAAATCAATTGACGTGTAAGGTTTCCAGATTTTCTAAAATCTAATCAAACATTTTCATAGGTTTGTCCTTGACTTTTATGGATGGTTAATGCTTCGCAGGGCACAAGTGGGAACTGATCATGTATTACTTGATAATCTTTTTGAAAATGTGTTGTGAGATTATATCTAGACCAACATTTGAAAAGGGCGTAACAGCCAAAAATTATTCCTTCTGATTCTTCGTCTACATATAAAGCTTTATATGTGGACGAAGAGTCAGAAGAAATAAATTTTGGCTGTTACGCCCTTTTCAAATGTTGGTCTAGATATGCTCTTCTTGGTATCGGAGTCCATTTAAGGTTAATGTTGTTGTTTTCCATAAACATCCTGTACTGCTGTCGTATCTTCCTTCCAACATTGCAAGATTCAAAATTTATGAACACCAATTTAGGTTTTCCAGTTTTAGGACTACAGTAGATGTGTTCCAAAACTCCTGTTGCTCCATTAACTAGTCCATCAGACACATCCAGATTAGCTGTTATCATATATTTTATTCCTTGCTTAAAACGGATTGTGTAAGGATAGCCTCCGCAGTCTTTGGTTGCACGTGTACTCCATATTTTAAGTTTCTGTTTCTGCTGCTGAGGTTTCAATCTGCCTGTGATCGTATCGACAGCATTGCATTCAATTTCCGGCATAGGCGACTCTGCAATCTTTTTATTGTTGTAATTTTCAACGTCCGCGTTTGTGTAGTAAAGTCTAATAGCTTCACTAGGTACTTGATAGTCTTGTACTTCTCGAGATTTAATGATGGCTATATCGTTTTGTGTCATTTCTGCTCTAGCAAAGTTATTTAACGCTTCTACGAAACTCAAATCACCTTTCTGGCGCATAACTTCAGTCAACTCATAGATGAAGAACTCATCCCAAAGGGGAGAAAGATTCATTTTAATTATACTGTGCTTTGGTGGATAAAAAAATATTGAGTTTTTTACAGGTAGTAATTGAATAAAATCGCCAACAGTAATTATTGATAATCCACCAAAGCTTTAATTGTATCCCGTAATTTGTCGCAACCTTGTATCAATACGACTGAAGATGGTGCTTCCAACCATTGAAATTTCATCCACTATGATCAACTTGCAATCCAGTAACTGTCCCCTCAAGTTGTTGACAACGTCCATAGGTAAATCAGACATTTTTGAATTTTCTTGTAATGGTAATGCAAAAGCAGAATGTAACGTATTTCCTCCTATCAAAAAGGCTGCTTTTCCCGATAATGCACAGAGCAACACCTTTATAGTATCTGTTTTCTGTTCCATATTTCTGGTATAGTTCCGTTTCTTGTAAATAGTTCCCTGCTGCTTTAAGCTCTTGCTGACGGACAAGCCCTTTAAGATAGCTTGAAGCATGTTTTAAGCTCCTCTTAAATTCCATCGGAATCGCCAACATGTTGATATTGTTGATGTTTCTTGGGAGAGATTTTTCCATTTCATTCACATCAGTTGGTACATAAACTACACTGCCTTGAGCTCCAATCTGTGGATGAGAAGCTCGGTGATTGAGTAAGATAACTTTAATCCCGTAACACGGTAGATCACTTTGACGTAGTGTGTTGCGGTGTAAGATCTACCAAACAGAGCCCTAGCCTAATCCATTTTTCTAGCTAGGGCAATAAGTTGTGGTAATTAAGGATTCATCGTATTTAGTCCTCGCCACCAACAGCAGTCTCAGAAATAAAACATAATTAATGTTACCTTGCAGACAGTTGAAAGACTCGAATTCCTCTTGTTTGAGGCTAAACTGTATGCAGCGAAAACAACTTTTCAAGCAATTAGTTAAAAAACCTCGGTACCGTCAACTGGGGGAAGATGATCATTTTTTTTGACGTAAACTACGTCTAAGGGGAAGACTCGGATACAGGGTGACAAATGAAAATTTCCAAATTCGAGACCGTCACGAAATCATGTAAGATTTTGAACTTTAATAGCGCCTTTATCTTGCGATGGATTTTTGAGATTTATATATCAATCGATTCGGAAATTCTCTACCAATTTGTCAATTGTATTGAAACTTTGGGTTATGAATGTTGAAATAGGGTATCGGATCATTTTGGCAGCACCCTCTTTTCTTCTCCGCAAGAGTCTCGTTTCGGCCGTCGCCGTTCAGTGCGGTTGGCTTTTGGACTCTCCTTTTTGTGCGGTGTTTCGCACAAAAAGTAGAAGAAGGAGCCGGACCAGTGACCGCGGTCGAAACAAATGTAACAAAAATGCGTAATGTAGTGCATGGTGTATAAAAAGTGATCCAGGCATGAGACGATCAATTTTATTGTTATCAATGCCGATGCCCTTCCTAGTAATGCAATCAATTTATATTAAAAAACGACTTTGGAAATTGCATTTTTTTGCAAACTGAAAACTAATAAGGCCGTTACACATATTTATTAAAAATTATGGTCTCCGCAAAGTCAAGGGGGAGGAGGTAATCTTCTTCTTCTTCTACTGAATCGAGCGGCATGAAAATTTGAATGCAGAGGTTTTTGGGGCCGGGGAAGGTTCTTAAGATGGTTAGAGACCCCTCTCCTCTTTGAAACCTGGCTCATATACAAATAAAACACCAATTTCATCATAACTCGAGATCAAGCAATTGGAAACAAATCTGGCGTGTGGAGGTTTTGGAAGAGAAGATATGTTTCTGTGGTGGTTTGCAACGCCTCCCCCTTCTGGAAAGGGGGGGGGGGGGCTCCCATACAAATGAACCAAACATTTTTGCATAACTCGAGAATTAATCAGAGAATAAATCAATTTTAGGCGAAGCAAAGTTCGACGGGTCTGCTAGTAAAAAATAAATATTAAAATGGAAAAAAATAAAATAAAAAAAACTCCTCGGATTTGTTAAAGAATGTTTTGAAAGTTCTCAAAATTTACCGGAAATTTTGTTTGTTGCCCCTCAAGTTGTTATTTTTGAGCAAAATAACAATGTGGGTGAGACATATTTAAAAAAAATATTTATATCGGCCTAATAATATTTTGTCCAATTAAATGCGCGCCTGTATCAGAAGGGTTTAACTTTGATTAAGGAAGTGTGAATGCACTTAAGATATTTTTATAATACGTGGGTGCAATAATGCGGTAAGGTACTTATTGTACACGACAAAAGCTTCGGAACGCATACGTTCTTGAAACAGGCTATATGAGATACAATAGAACTATCACCTTCTTGCTCCCTGATTCAAAAGTCTTGCAATGATATTAATAAAATGTTTGCACAAATATTTTATCCATAATGACACTCAGTGTTGGTAGAATCATACTCAAATCTGAATCATCGAGGTTTCATGCACGAGCTAACTCGCCTGCGATTCTGTAGGGGAAGCATCGCGCTTGAGTTTCTCGGCCAGAATCGCATCGCTTCGCTCACTCACCGAAAAATGATTTCGTTCTAAAAAGCGTCAAAACGCAATCGAGACGTATGTTTTGTTTATATATAATTATTAGCCATTGTTTTAGACGAAAAATAGTTAATTCAATGCATTCAACAATGAAGAACACGTAAATATCATACAATGATGAAAATTGCGATTCAAATCATGAGCAAATCTCTCGGTCATAATTCTGATGGGATTTGACTCACGCATGGTTTGAATCGCCGATGAGAATTGAGATTTTGAGATTTTACCAACACTGCCAGACAGTAGGAGTTAGAATGTAATAACACACACACACTATCTTTTCCCGTCCGCAACGTTTACTTACGCGCACCACAACCAAATTAATTGGGTTTTGGTAAAAGATATTTTAGTTACTAGATAAAGATTGTCGCTGTCGTCGCTGTCCGGAACATCTTTTGCTGGCGAGGATAGGGGAGCCAAATGTCAAAGAAGGAAAATCCATACGATTTGACAGGTATGTACCACACATGTTTCGGACAGCAGAACAAAGGGAACCGAAGCGACAATCATTATCTAGTAACTAAAATATCTTTTGTTTTGGTACATGATTGACATTTTATGATTTCTAGTAATGCACGAAAAACAAGATATGCCTATGATTGGAATGTTTCTGAATAATAAATGTTGCAAACGGAAAAGAGAATGCTTCCCTAGGGCTTCTTCTATTGAAATATTTCATCAAATGCTTCAAAACCCAAATGTAGGCAATTCGGATCCAAGAAAGGCATCTTTACCATTGAGGACTAAATTTGGGTTTTCATAGTAAATTTTTTAAACAATTGTCGTATCCAACAATTTTCATATCTTAATGGAACGTACACACGGTCAAGCAGTTTGACCAACATTGACTCCACCTCTCGTTTATTCAAACATCCATCAAGTTTTACCAACAGCGGCACGAACAATCAATTTATTCGACCAACAATATCACACACGAACGACCGAAGCGCCAACTTGAGCACAATCAATCAAAAAATATATGGGGGTTTGTACAACTTCACTACAAATGCTCAAACATGTTCGGCGAACCTTGACTCCACCCCCGACAACTCAAACCAAAATCAAACCGTTTTAATTTTTTTCAACCGAGCCGGCAACTGTCAAATGGTTGTTCGAACAACTTCACACACTCAAACAAAGCAGCAACCGAAGCGTTTTCTTAGGGGCGGAGTCAATGTTCGTCAAACTGCTTGACTGGTGTGTACGTAGCATAAGATACGCTAGTTTTGTTCGAAACCAGTGACATAAGTAATGAATTTTCTAAAAATATTCATGCATGATGGCACTACAATCCTCAATGAACAAAACTGCCTTACGCAGTTTACGTTGGGCGGTTGTGTCTTGTACATAACACTTCTGATTTTTGTTTACATTTTAAATCAAAACAAATATTTTCAAAACATGTACTGCTATATGTTGCAATAACCAACAACTTTAGTTTTCTGAAATGCATTCGCATTTATTAAAATAAATTAAATTATCACACATTTTTTGAGTAATCTGGTTTGGGGTGAAGAGGATCATGACAGCTCTACTAAAATAATTATGACCTAGTAGTCAAAATACACTAGGTTATTTGTATGAATGTTGAATTTACTACGTAAAGAAGTCTACGAAGTCAATATTTGAAACGAAAATAGCGTCATTTATGACTATCTCTCTCTTTCATTCACAAAATACATTTTCATGATTATAATCGAAAAACTCGGATTTCTACCTAGCGGTAACATTACTTGAACGGAGAATATTGTTGACTACCGTTTCATAAAAAAAATTGGCACTTTTGACTGAAACATCAAATGATCATCTTCACCTCAATGATCATCTTCCCCCCAGTTGACGGTACCCGGTCCTAGGCTGAACTGACTGCTGGAAAAATCGAGTTAGGGGTTTAAATACGTACTAACTCTTCTTGAACTGGTGAACAATGGTAGTAAGAGGAACACACGGAAGTTCTTATTACTGAACAAATTCTCTTGCTTGAAATGGTCTTGTAGACAGAGCTAAATCCCGGGTTTTAAGAGTTTCACTGGTGATATTCTAGAAGCAAGACAAGGATGTGGCTAGGGCTCCGATGCATGGCCAAAAACAGTATTACTGTTCTGTTTTCTCAAGAAAGGATTGATTTCCTATTGATAGGCGCGCCTTCAATGGGATTGCTCTCTATGAAGGGTCTAAATAGCGGGACCTTGTCATGGTGGTCTTGAGAAAACAAAACAACAACTGTATCGAAACCGGTACTGCATTGGTTCTCAATAGCACTGGAGTAATTCGACATGCACTTAAACACTAAGGATACGGGTAACGCTACAATAGAACTAATAATGGGTCGCAGTGGCACACCCGAACAGGAAAAAAAAAGATAACTTTAATGAAAGGTACATATGGTGACAGCAATCTCTCCTCGATGTCATTCAATACTTCAAGGCAGTCAGGCACCGGAGGTAACTTTAATCCATTACTAGGGGCCATCCAGAAACCACGTGGTCATATTTTTGAAGATTTTCAACCCCCTCCCCCCCATGTGGCTTATCGTGGTCATTTGGCAGAACCACCCTCCCCCCCCCATGACCACGTGGTTTTTTCTCAAGTACAGAAATAAAAAAAAACCTTATGTAACTAAAACATATGGTTAAGCCGATCAATTTTGAAGATGGACAATTTCAACTGATTCAAAATCAAACTGAACCCAGCATGGAAATTATAAATTTTCATGAATTCGAACATTTTGATGATGTTATCATGTTGTAATGTGTATCGGGTATTAGGATGTCTAGAAAGAACTCGTACACCTTCGATGCATCAGGAGGATACAAAAATAATGTGGACTCGCGAATATGTTATAAAAATTTTAAGAAAAAATTGTAATGGTTTAGAAATTTTCCAAAATATCCCTATATTATCATTTTTTTTTTAATTTTTTTTATCAGTGATTTTTTTTAAAATAATTATAAACTTCATCACTGAATATCCCTATAGATTCCTAAGAGTATTTGGGACCTTCCGTAGCTCTGGAGGTACTGGAAATTCTTAAGATATATTAACCTCAGCGAAGCTGAACTCTTACAACAAAAAGTTTATCAGAGAATCACAAAGTTAATATGTAATCTTAGAGATGCAAATAAAACCTCCTACTGTTGTTTCTTTTGAGTAGCATTCCTGTAGAAATTCCAGTTTTGTTTTCAGAATCATCAAATTAGTTTACATTCCAATATTAACAGGTTTCAGTATAAATTAGAAAAAAAAATCCAGCTTGCTTTTTTTACAGAATCTCTAAAGATTTTTTTTTCACAATCCTGGTCAACTTTAATAAATCTTCAAAGAAAATGCTTCTAAATTTCCAATGGAAATTTTTTTCGTTTTCCAAAAGAAATTCTTAGACATTTTCAGCAGTTTTTTTTTTAATTTCCAAAACAAGTTATTCGGAGGAGATCGAAGAGTGCCACGCGTGAATTCGGACGTAACTTTTTTTTTCCTGCGTCAAATTTTTCAACGATCCTATATAGAAAAGTTTTTGAAGTACAATTTTTCTATCGCCGATTTCCATTTCGACGTTTTGATGACCCGTATCGTGTTGGTGATCCTTGTTCCCTCTGTTATGATCGAGACGAATAGGAGCGAAGGGCATCAAAATAAGGTAAGAACGTGGGCACGAGCTATGGAAATGATTGAGAAAGAAGTGGACAACATAACAAGGGTGAGTACCAGATGCTATAATTGAGTTTCAAATCTCCCGGAGTGATTGGACACTGTTTATTTCAAAAGCATTTCAGGCGTTTTTCCGCTGCTCTTCACAATCATACAGAATATTTGAGTTGTCCCGCTTTTGACGAAAATGTATAGATTTGATGTAGGTACTATGGAACATGTTGCGTTTGCTAGCATTGATGCATTATTATAAGATATAAGAGAAAATGCAATTTTTGCTATTTTCGAATCGCTAAATTTTACTCCAAAGTTCATCACTTTCGAAAGATCCATTTTTGTATGCATTGTATCATACATACAGTTCGTATGTCGATGTGCATACATCGATGGCAATACGCTAAAATCGATAGCCAGCGTATTTCTGTCAAATATTATCCATTGTTGGGTGTCAATAGCGCAAAACTATAATTGGAAGCGAGAAATAAAAGGTGACTGATCTGATCGGAAGTTAACTGCTTTGCTTTATACTCTATTTCTTAAGTACCTTCGAAACCTCCAAAAAATTTTTTTTGCATTGTGCTGATTTTTGCATCAATGAAGCTGTTATTGATTCATTATTGGTGTGCTCTGTAAAAAGATGAATGTGTAAATTGCTAGTTCCCTTTTTTATGCGGATTCTTCTATTTGAAAATTGAAAGGTCAATAACAAAAGCCTCCGTCAAGTGCTAGTGCTAGTGCGTATCTATTCTGCTCAGCTCTTTAGTGTGCATCGCGTGCGTGTTGTGCAACGCTATTTTTTTTTCTTGGAGAAGTTCCGGTTTCAACTACTGCTACTGCTCCTTTTATGGCATTAACGCTGACTGAATGGGCGTATCCAAAACGTCCAAAAACAGAAAACGTTCGCACTATGATTTTGCTGTTGCAATTGTGCTGAAATTATGTGATATTTGTCAAAATTATATTTTTGTATACCCATTCAAAGATTTCTCCCGAGAAGTTACCGATCGTTTTTATTTTTCTCTTTTACCTTAGAGCTTTTAAGCGACACGATATATACACAACCTAACGGTGTTTTCTGTGGTCAGTATTTTGAATCGAATTTCGGAAACGAGGCTGAGAAAAAGACCATCCACTATTAAGGGCTTTTATCTGTAATTGAAAATAATACCGTTCCTCATATTAACACATTTTTATTACGAATCTACCAAGCACCTAACAACCATCTCTATTTTTTATATTACTTTGTTGAAATAATATTTAAATCTTATTTCCATTTACTCTTTGATGATAATTTTGTTGTTAGCACCGATAAAAACATAACATCCTAAAGAAAGCTTAATTTTGCTTCATTTCTTCCCTTCCATTCTAATGATTTCACTTTCGCTTTTCGTATTTAACGACTCATTCTCAATACTTCAATCTCCTCGTTCTTATAAATCTCGTCTAGTTGCTTCTTAATTTTTCTCTGTTTTACGAGAGCATCCTCCAATCAACCAAATCCATTCAAGTCGAACTTCCTTTTAGCAAAACATATTTTAGCCAGATTATACACTAGCTGTTTATAG
Organism: Armigeres subalbatus; assembly: GCF_024139115.2. NCBI lineage: Eukaryota > Metazoa > Arthropoda > Insecta > Diptera > Culicidae > Armigeres > Armigeres subalbatus. The sequence continues at coordinate 178,145,570 of NC_085139.1, read as the reverse complement.
TTTTATCGTCTAATAACTTACTTGCAAAAATTTTGTCAGTGTAAAGTGTCAGTGTCAACGTACCCCTATGATGATGATGATGATGATACTACCATCTATTGTAGCAAGGCACCTGCCGATAGCACTGGCCATATCTGACAAACGATTTGATCATGATTATACTACTGTTTGTAGTTCATCAGACTCCTGTATGAAGGGCCAAAAATGGGTGGGGTGGTTCCATAAGCAGAGACACTTATGCGAATCCACGGGATGAATAGAGAATCTCCTTCCAGAAGAAAGTTCGTACATACAATATTATAATCTAGCCCTCGTTTCCCAGATTGACCCAATAGATGGGGAGAAGAGCCCGCCCTTTATCCACGAGATGTTAACAATAGGAAGTTGGCGATTCCACTCTTCCTATCCAAATCGCTTCAATCGGGTGCCCTGATGGTTTTTTATGGAATATAATCATATAGTTTCAATATAATGTGGTAAATATATATAATGGAATTCTCTCACCAAGTTTCGATTCGATGTCCTCGACGAGAAAGTACCTTTCTTCAACGCCAGCTAGTTTTAGCTTTATGTCTTCAGAGATGGAAAACCAATAGCTCTTCATGAGATGTTCTGGTTTAGATATGGGAATATGCTTCATTCTGGTTCAAAGATCGAGAAATAGACTTCTTGATTTCTGAAAAGAAGAAATAAAAAGACGGATGGCAGTATCATACATTATAACATAATTGCGTTAAAAGCACTTATGTCTTTAAAATTGCTGTTAAACATAAACAGAATAGAGGAAATTTATGTACAAGTCAAATAACCATTGTGCATTCCGTTTTATGTGCTCGATGATCCTGGAGAAATCATTTTGCTTACTGAGCAGCACATGTAATCGGTCAAGTTAAGGTTCCCCCAGACACACGCGACTGCGATTCTGGTCTGGAAGCGTAAATGGAATATTGTCTGCAGCGACCCAGCGATAGAATCGCGGCGACTAGTTGTCGCCGTCGCGGCGATGAAATCGCTTAGGTCTGGGGGAGCCTTTAATCAGTTCAAGAGGATATTATAACAACACTTAAATCAACTTTACTATTGAAGCCCTACCCTTTTTCTACTTTCCTCGCATTCAAAGAAACAGTCACCCATTTTGTGCGATTGATTGTTTACCATTACGATGGATAAACAATAAAACATCTAAAACTAGTGCGCGTCCTATCGTGTTTTATTTAGTACGCAGAACGATCACGTGATCACCAAAATGTTCTGTTCTGCTTTGTGCGGTCGATAAGTCAGAATGCCAATAATGTTGTATGTTGTATTTTGAGAAATCCGTTTCTATTAGTTTCTGTTTATCCCACCCAACTAACACAACCTCCTTCCCGTGGTTATTGTGGAGATACAGAGGCATTCTCGGTCTCTAGTAGCAACAATAACCACACACTAACATTCCCATTCCCCTATATTAAAAATCTTTCTTCTCAATGCCTATTTCAAATATATCTCTTTTGTCAACTATCTACCTCACTTTACATTTCGTTAGTAGAAAATACATTTAAGCCTAAAACATAGCTGATTCATTGAAGAGTGGTAGAAATGCTAGTACCTGTTAGGTTGGTAAGAAAATAGATCAGAGTGCGTTTTATATAAGATATTCAGATTGTTCGCGAGAACAGGCAGAACGGTCGGCCGGTCATTACATAATTTGTTCTGCTTTGTGCGGTTAGCAGAACGATCGCCCGATCATCGAAATGTTGTGCTTTGTGCGGGTGAGTAAATTAATTAGAAAGTGGAGATTCTGTTCGCGTCAGTAAGCAGAACGATCGGCCGGTCATCGAAAAGTTGTTCTGCTTTGTGCGGTTAGCAGAAAGATGGGCTGGTCATCGACAATTTTGTTCTGCTTAGTGCGGTCGGTAATTAAAATAATTAGTGTTCGTTCGATTATGTTTGAATTGATCAAACTACACACTATACACAGCATACCGTTTACCAAAACGAACCCTGCCACAATACCTACCCCATATATCCAACATCCCAGTGATTTCTCGTGGAAGCGCAGATGACTCGTCGGCTTCTATCAAAGCGAGTATCATGTCAACATTTTCCTACCCATTCCTTAATTGACCTGCATTCGGACACGGCCGGCGCTGGTATTGCTTATTTTGGGTCACCAGTTCTTACACATTGAAGATGATGTTAGTCCCAAACTTCATCTGTTGGTTCTCTGTGTAATTACAGCTGACCTGGCAATAACGGAGTAGCTACCGTGGGCGGTCAATCATGCTCATGCTCATGCTCAATTTCCAAAACAAGTTATTCGGAATATGCCAAAATATTTCCGATGTAAATTCCTAAGATTTTCCAGTAGAAAATCGAAAAAAGTTCATCTGAAACACCAATAATGAATTTCCCGAGGAAATTCCGATGTTTTTACAAGTGAAAATAACGAAAAAAATTGTACTTTTGAAGGAATTCCTTAAAAAATTAAATCAAAATTTTAAAGATTTTCTGATGTGAAAATTCCTTAAAATTTCTAAATCATTTCTTGTGCATCTTTGCATGGTAAAGATTTAAAGCAATGTTTAGCTGAACCTACAAAGAAATCAAAATGACTTCCCGAAGAAGAATGAATTCCCGATGAAATTTTGGAAGAATTTATGGTACAAATTTAAAAAAAAATCTCGGGAATTCTAAGGATTTATTTTTTGAAAATCCAAAGAATTTTTTGAAGATAATCCATAGACTCTTCCGTGGAAATTCTAAATAATTCCTCGAAAAAAAAAATACTTGAAAAATTTAAAAAATGTGATAGAATCACAAAATAGAACAAGTGTTAGAACAAAAAATCAACGGAAATATGAAAGTGTTTCATGTGGCATTGGCTGTTTAATATCTTTCGGTAATTCACAAGAGTTTTTATTGAAAAATTTAGAAGTCTTCTTCTTCTTCTATGGCTCCATATTCCAACTGGAAGTTGGTCTGCTTTTCAACTTAGTATATTCTATTAGCATTTCCTTTGTTATAAATTGAAAGCTTTTATATGCCAGCAATTGCACGATTATATATCTTGTGTAGCTAGTACGATGGATACACTATACCTAGGATGTCGAGAATGTTTCCCACCTGAACACATCCTAGACAGGAGCCTTTGCTCGCAAAGCTAACTGGAGACTGAACATTTTGAAGTGCACTCCTTAAAATGTTCGAAAAACTTCTTTTGGAAATAAAGAAGAATTTCTGGTGAAGATTCGAAAGAACTTGTCGTAGAAAATTTCATTAGAATGTAAAAAAAATATATGAAAATTTGAACATTTTTTTCCACCGAACATTATATGTATTTCCCACGGGACTGTTTTGAATTTTCAGACAGGATTCACATGGAATTTTTTTCGGAGTTTTAAGGAAATTTGAGATGTTTTGTTTTTTTTTTCATTAACAAGTTGTAACAAAATTTTTCAGAGAGAATTGTTCAAAAATCATTCTGAATGCCAGCACTTCATCAGGATTATATGAAGTAATGTCAAAGTTTTTACAGGAAATTTCTTTACTGGATTTTTCCTGAATATCCACGAGAAATTCTTTAGAAGTTTTTTCTTGGATTATTGTAAAAACATGAATATTTTTCAAATTTGTACCTGCAGTCCGCTGATGCAAAAGTGTCGGCGGTGTGATGCCAAAAACCATCTGCGGCGGTGGCGTGGCGCGGCAGATTTTTTAAATATATTTTCCCACTTTTCCTTTCCAAATTTTTGTTGTGGAAATTGAGACTGAATCGCAAAATCTGTTTTTTCGTTTATTTTTTATGTAAAAAGGCTAAGATGGCCAAATAGCGCAGATATGCATCGGCGTTACGACCGACGCTGCGTTACCGGTTTTTCTCGATGCACACCTGCGTCTTTTTAACGCTGAGTTGAAAAGACGCTACGTTAGAGTGATTCAAATTTTGACTTTTTTGCTCCCCTATGCTTAAACGATGGCAATTACTATTTTAATAATCGTCCTAAATTTTTAACTAATTTGGATGTAATTTGACTGAGCACAAGCAATTTGAAACTTATATGAAAATTAATATGAAAACAGCAACTTTTGTGAAAAACCGTTCCTTATCATTGCCCATTAAGCTCTTAAAATGTATGAATACGTTAGCAATATAGGAAATTTAACAAGGGAAAATATCGTCGTTGTTGCTAAACGATTTGATGCTGGCAAAAAAAGTTATTAGGCAAATACTGAATTGTGGGAAATTCAATTTAACACGTAAAAGAATAACATCAATATCAATAATGATCATTTCTGTTTTCTTTATAAATTTGTTCAAAAATGTCAGATTGCTTCGCAACAACAACTGACTTTCAGCTTAGGATCTATTCTATGATGACGATGTGTTAAATATATTCAAATAGATTCTGGGCTGCTTCACGAAACGATCCTTTACATAAGTGGCAATTCTCATAGTCATTTTCATATAACCTTCAAATGGCATGTGCACAATCAAATTACATCCAAATCAGCTAAAAATTTGGGAGGACTATTAAAATAGCAAAAACAATCGTTTAAGCACAGGGGAGCGAAAAAGTCAAAATTTGAATCACTCTAACGCTACGTGGGTATTGGCCCTAAGATGCGCTTTGCGTTTAATGATTAAATCATTAAATTTTAATGATTTGTATTTTTTACACCGCTATTGTTGTTCACCAAAAGTTTATCGTGTAAAAAAAAAACACGTGGTTGGAGAGCAACACCCCCCTCCCCCATGTGGCTGATCGTGGTCATTATCCAAACTACCCCCCCCCCCCTATATGACCACGTGGTTTCTGGACGGCCCTCTACTTGATAATTTAGGAACTTTCCCTTCTCCGGTATAATTATAGCATGTATGACACAAATAATTTGTCCTGCTTTCGTCGTAATTGTTCAGAATCCGTGAATCTACACAAGATACAAAATCAGCTTCTTGTGCGTTACATTTTCCTAACATTCGCGAAACAACATTGTCACGAGTTATATGTTTTACACCCTTTTCAAAAAACATACGTTCACAGCATGCACAAATTTTATTTGGTAGCTTCCTAGCTCTTTCTAGCTTCCATAAAAGTGATCAATACCTGTGAAGCTGGATGTATTTCGTCTTGTTTAAGATTGTTATATATAACGTTGCGGTGTCTTATGATGTCGCTACTACACTACTAGCGACCTAAGTAACATTTTTTTCATGAATTAATTTGAATACTGCAATCAATAGCTTTTATGTTGTTCTGTTGATTGCGTTATTCAAATTAATTCATGAATAAAAGTTACTTAGGTCCTTTTGAAAAGTTAAGCGAGAACTGATGCCTGTGAAAGACGCGACTGGTTAGCTACACGGACAGATAAATCAACCCAAACTTTGAGTTCAATATACGCACTATTGAGAATATCGCGGAAAAAATTTACCCAAATTTGGGTAGTTTTCTCTTTCTTTCCCATGATTGCTATCAAAACTAGAGCAAGGTGCAAACACCTCACCGAGGTTGCTCAGCCCAATAACCCAAATTTGAGTAAATTCAATATTCTCTATTTTGGGTTGATCAAGGTCCGCTTTGGATAAATTAAACTCAGCTTTGGGTAAATTGTTTACATGGGATTAAAGGCAAACTACCTAGTGCCAGAAAAGTCATTTTACTCAAATTTGGGTTATTGGCCCAAACCACGGTTTTGAGTGCAAACAACCCACTTTTGGGTAGTTTCGGTTTTCAGTGTAGGATCCGACGTATAACACAAGTCAATACGGGACCTCCGTCAGTGCTAGAGATTCAAATAGCCATCCAAAGCATAACATCGAACAAAGCCCCAGGTGTCGATCGCATACCAGCCGAAATGCTCAAAGCTGACCCCGCTGACATCCGCTTAACTACAGCATCGTTTATTTCATCATATCTGGAACAGCACAGCTTTCCCGGTCAACTCGGTTCTCAAAAAGACCTAACTGGAGAAGCATTAAGTTGCTGTGTACCGTTTCCAAAGTTCTATGCGACCGGACTCTGTACCGAATGATCCATCACCAGCGGCCGATAGCAACTGAAACTCTGGATCGGCAACACCTGACGTAAAATGAAATTTGTAAACAAGTGTAACATTAAAATTTCCAAAATATCATAAATTAAGTATTTTGACGCTATCAAGCTATTTATGACATGCTTTCATGTTAGTCGAACATCGCTTGGATGTACATTTCTATATTTCTTCACACAGCTAGTTCCCATGAACAAATCTGGGTCATGTCGCTAATTGTTTATATTTTACAGTTCAATACCCATCATGGGTGGCAACCAATGAGAATAGATAGAAAGGTGAGGAAGAAGACCAAATGCAAGTGTATTAGTAGATGATGGAAAATGTAAACAGCAAATGGTGACGTACATATTTGCACGGCTTCTTATGGGAGCTGGTTCGAATGTAGTAGTGAAAGCTTTTTCGCCATACACGAAAGGCACGCACATAATATATGGATTTCCATACCTTAGTATCTATTTTCATTGGGTGGCAACATTCTAGAATACTTGCATTCCCATGCATGTAACACTGAGTCATCAAATGACAACACATTGCACCACTTGACAATCAGTCTCGTGGCATCGAATTTCATGAGAACATGCAAAGCGCAAGAACATTCCTTTTTCCGTTCTTCGCTGACCTAACCCAACAGCGCATAAATTTAACTAGCAATGTGTTTGTGCATGCTTATTAGTATTGGTTAATATTCTTTTGATTGGAAAAATTGGAAAATGGATTGTTCTTATCTTCTAGTTAAGCAACGTACTAGATTAAGCCGATAGGTTAGCTGTAAGCAAAGGAAATTAATAAAATGCAGATGATCGACAACCATCGTGAAAGCTAGAGTCAACTGTGCCTTACTTGTGGTGTGAATTCCAAAAAAGAACCTATTCCTATAAAGCATTCAACTGGAACCCAGCTGGGCATCGCAGCAGAGGCTCTTGTCGGCGTAGCCTCCAAAAAATTAAAGATGTCGACCGAAATCTAACTTGGCAACAGGTTAAGGCGAAAGCTGGGCATCGCCTAGGATGGAGATCCTTCAAGACCGCCCTTTCCACCACTCAGGATGTACAGGGGGTGACTATGCATCCTGTTTCTCATAATGTTTCTTTTACGCGCAAAGGCAGTTTAAGTTTTGAAAATCTTCGCTGATTACCCAGCAACTGTTACGTTGAAAATTTCCGATAGAGAAATAGGAGCGAGTTTCTCGTAGAAGCTTTGACTGTATTATATATCGGGAACATTGGAAAGTAGCTATTTTGTTTTTAAAGAGAACTATTTTTACTTAGTTCAATCAAAGTGAATTGCCCACTTTCCGGGTATTAGCCACCCGACATGATCATTAATTTACAATGTTCTGAAAACTCAGATGTGAATATATACATTACATGGATAATTTTGACGTAGAACTACGTCTGTCTTTTCTATATTGGGGTACACTTTACGATTGCAAAAAATCGAAAAACGTTACGAAAATATGATAGACTTTGATCGTTAATATCTTAATTAATTTAATTTTTAATTAATTAAAATTTCTCGATTTTCTTTTCTTGGACCATCCGATCAAGGAAGAGTCAACGCTTCATTCCCGATGTACACTGAAGTAGTTTTTTACGCGTTTTATTTTTACACGAATCGCTTTTATGCATTTTTTTTCACTAAAATTTGATTTGGGATGAACGCGATTCATTTAGACATATTTAGGAATTTATGCGGGTTTTTATGTTGTTTTAATTTACGCGGCCCATATCCTCCGTGTAAAAGCTGACTCCAGTGGGTTACAATATTTATGTATGATTATTTACTACTGAACACTTGCTAACAGTTTAGCAATCGGTTTTGGTGAATCAGTCAAACTTGTAAGTGCATCGCAAGCTTCTTCTTCCAATGCACTGGAACTTGGCCTGCTTTTCAACTTAGTAATATATTAGAATAAGAAAAATAAGTTCAAAAGTAGCATTTACCAATGCTTCGAATCGAGATACAAGTATCGAACGACTTTTACTCTCTAGCGAGTTTTTATCAATTGATAATTTGGATATGTGTTCGCTTGAGAGTGTTGTTCATCCTTGATTATTTGAAAATTTTATTTTTATCATCCTTTTCAAATTTTGTTCTAAAAATTATATACATCACCATGGTTTGTAATGCTCACTCAATCTCAGCAGACAATCACGAAAACTACCAGTACTGCCACGTAGTTCAAAATCACCTTTGCGTACAACCCGATTGGGCTGCACCTTTGAGTTTTTTATTTGAAAAAATGTTTGGGGTTGTACACAAGACACGACCGCTTGACGTAAACTACGTAAAACCAAATATAGTACACTGAACCAATTAATCCGCTTTATATAGAAAAGA